>NC_080430.1:87116183-87378683 GCF_028018845.1 Melospiza georgiana | reverse complement strand
GAAGGAAGGAAGGAAGGAAGGAAGGAAGGAAGGAAGGAAGGAAGGAAGGAAGGAAGGAAGGAAGGAAGGAAGGAAGGAAGGAAGTGGCGGAAGGAAGGAAGGAAGTGGCGGAAGGAAGTGGCGGAAGGAAGTGGCGGAAGGAAGTGGCGGAAGGAAGGAAGTGGCGGAAGGAAGGAAGTGGCGGAAGGAAGGAAGGAAGGAAGGAAGGAAGGAAGGAAGGAAGGAAGGAAGGAAGGAAGGAAGGAAGGAAGGAAGGAAGGAAGGAAGGAAGGAAGGAAGGAAGGAAGGAAGGAAGGAAGGAAGGAAGGAAGGAAGGAAGGAAGGAAGGAAGGAAGGAAGGAAGGAAGGAAGGAAGGAAGGAAGGAAGGAAGGAAGTGGTGGAAGTGGCGGAAGGAAGTGGCGGAAGGAAGGAAGGAAGGAAGTGGCGGAAGGAAGGAAGGAAGTGGCGGAAGGAAGTGGCGGAAGGAAGTGGCGGAAGGAAGTGGCGGAAGGAAGTGGCGGAAGGAAGGAAGGAAGTGGCGGAAGGAAGGAAGGAAGGAAGGAAGGAAGGAAGGAAGGAAGGAAGGAAGGAAGGAAGGAAGGAAGGAAGGAAGGAAGGAAGGAAGGAAGGAAGGAAGGAAGGAAGGAAGGGAGGAAGGAAGGGAGGAAGGAAGGGAGGAAGGAAGGAGGGAAGGAAGGAGGGAAGGAAGGAGGGAAGGAAGGAGGGAAGGAAGGAAGGAGGGAAGGAAGGAGGGAAGGAAGGAGGGAAGGAAGGAGGGAAGGGAGGAAGGAGGAAGTGGCGGAAGGAAGTGGCGGAAGGAAGTGGCGGAAGGAAGGAGGGAAGGAAGTGGCGGAAGGAAGGAAGGGAAGGAAGGAAGTGCGGAAGGAAGGAAGTGCCGGAAGGAAGGAAGGGCGGAAGGAAGGAAGGAAGGAAGGAAGTGCGAAGGAAGGAAGGAAGGAAGGAAGGAAGGAAGGAAGGAGGAAGGAAGGAAGGAAGGAAGGAAGGAAGGAAGGAAGGAAGGAAGGAAGGAAGGAAGGAGGAAGGAAGGAAGGAAGGAAGGAAGGAAGGAAGGAAGGAAGGAAGGAAGGAAGGAAGTGGCGGAAGGAAGGAAGGAAGGAAGGAAGGAAGTGGCGGAAGGAAGTGGCGGAAGGAAGTGGCGGAAGGAAGTGGCGGAAGGAAGTGGCGGAAGGAAGGAAGGAAGGAAGGAAGGAAGGAAGGAAGGAAGGAAGGAAGGAAGGAAGGAAGGAAGGAAGGAAGGAAGGAAGGAAGGAAGGAAGGAAGGAAGGAAGGAAGGAAGGAAGGAAGGAAGGAAGGAAGGAAGGGAGGAAGGAAGGGAGGAAGGAAGGGAGGAAGGAAGTGGCGGAAGGAAGTGGCGGAAGGAAGTGGCGGAAGGAAGTGGCGGAAGGAAGTGGCGGAAGGAAGGAAGGAAGGAAGGAAGGAAGGAAGGAAGGAAGAAGGAAGGAAGGAAGGAAGGAGGAAGGAAGGAAGGAAGGAAGGAAGGAAGGAAGGAAGGAAGAAGGAAGGAAGGAAGGAAGGAAGGAAGGAAGGAAGGAAGGAAGGAAGGAAGGAAGGAAGTGGCGGAAGGAAGGAAGTGGCGGAAGGAAGGAAGGAAGTGGCGGAAGGAAGGAAGGAAGTGGCGGAAGGAAGTGGCGGAAGGAAGGAAGGAAGTGGCGGAAGGAAGTGGCGGAAGGAAGTGGCGGAAGGAAGGAAGGAAGGAAGGAAGGAAGGAAGGAAGGAAGGAAGGAAGGAAGGAAGGAAGGAAGGAAGGAAGGAAGGAAGGAAGGAAGGAAGGAAGGAAGGAAGGAAGGAAGGAAGGAAGGAAGGAAGGAAGGAAGGAAGGAAGGAAGGAAGGAAGGAAGGAAGGAAGTGGCGGAAGGAAGGAAGGAAGTGGCGGAAGGAAGTGGCGGAAGGAAGGAAGGAAGTGGCGGAAGGAAGGAAGGAAGGAAGGAAGGAAGGAAGGAAGGAAGGAAGGAAGGAAGGAAGGAAGGAAGGAAGGAAGGAAGGAAGGAAGGAAGGAAGGAAGGAAGGAAGGAAGGAAGGAAGGAAGGAAGGAAGGAAGGAAGGAAGGAAGGAAGTGGCGGAAGGAAGTGGTGGAAGGAAGGAAGGAAGTGGCGGAAGGAAGGAAGGAAGGAAGTGGCGGAAGGAAGGAAGGAAGTGGCGGAAGGAAGTGGCGGAAGGAAGTGGCGGAAGGAAGTGGCGGAAGGAGGAAGTGGCGGAAGGAAGTGGCGGAAGGAAGGAAGGAAGGAAGGAAGGAAGGAAGGAAGGAAGGAAGGAAGGAAGGAAGGAAGGAAGGAAGGAAGGAAGGAAGGAGAAGGAAGGGAGGAAGGAAGGGAGGAAGGAAGGGAGGAAGGAAGGAGGGAAGGAAGGAGGGAAGGAAGGAGGGAAGGAAGGAGAGGAAGGAAGGAAGGAGGGAAGGAAGGAGGGAAGGAAGGAGGGAAGGAAGGAGGGAAGGGAGGAAGGAAGGAAGTGGCGGAAGGAAGTGGCGGAAGGAAGTGGCGGAAGGAAGGCGGGAAGGAAGTGGCGGAAGGAAGGAAGTGGCGGAAGGAAGGAAGTGCCGGAAGGAAGGAAGTGGCGGAAGGAAGGAAGGAAGGAAGGAAGTGGCGGGGAAGGAAGTGGCGGAAGGAAGGAAGGAAGTGGCGGAAGGAAGGAAGTGGCGGAAGGAAGGAAGTGGCGGAAGGAAGGAAGTGGCGGAAGGAAGGAAGTGGCGGAAGGAAGGAAGTGGCGGAAGGAAGGAAGGAAGGAAGGAAGGAAGAGAAGGAAGGAAGGAAGGAAGGAAGGAAGGAAGGAAGGAAGGAAGGAAGGAAGGAAGGAAGGAAGGAAGGAAGGAAGGAAGGAAGGAAGGAAGGAAGGAAGGAAGGAAGGAAGGAAGGAAGGAAGGAAGGAAGGAAGGAAGGAAGGAAGGGAGGGAGGGAGGGAGGGAGGGAGGGAGGGAGGGAGGGAGGGAGGGAGGGAGGGAGGGAGGGAGGGAGGGAGGGAGGGAGGGAGGGAGGAAGGAAGGAAGGAAGGAAGGAAGGAAGGAAGGAAGGAAGGAAGGAAGGAAGGAAGGAAGGAAGGAAGGAAGGAAGGAAGGAAGGAAGGAAGGAAGGAAGGAAGGAAGGAAGGAAGGAAGGAAGGAAGGAAGGAAGGAAGGAAGGAAGGAAGGAAGGAAGGAAGGAAGGAGGAAGGAAGTGGCGGAAGGAAGGAAGGAAGGAAGTGGCGGAAGGAAGGAAGGAAGGAAGTGGCGGAAGGAAGTGGCGGAAGGAAGTGGCGGAAGGAAGTGGCGGAAGGAAGGAAGGAAGGAAGGAAGGAAGGAAGGAAGGAAGGAAGGAAGGAAGGAAGGAAGGAAGGAAGGAAGGAAGGAAGGAAGGAAGGAAGGAAGGAAGGAGAGGAAGGAAGGGAGGAAGGAAGTGGCGGAAGGAAGTGGCGGAAGGAAGTGGCGGAAGGAAGTGGCGGAAGGAAGTGGCGGAAGGAAGGAAGGAAGGAAGTGGCGGAAGGAAGGAAGGAAGTGGCGGAAGTGGCGGAAGTGGCGGAAGTGGCGGAAGTGGCGGAAGGAAGTGGCGGAAGTGGCGGAAGTGGCGGAAGTGGCGGAAGGAAGGAAGGAAGGAAGGAAGGAAGGAAGGAAGGAAGGAAGGAAGTGGCGGAAGGAAGGAAGTGGCGGAAGGAAGGAAGGAAGTGGCGGAAGGAAGGAAGTGGCGGAAGGAAGGAAGGAAGTGGCGGAAGGAAGGAAGGAAGTGGCGGAAGGAAGTGGCGGAAGGAAGGAAGGAAGTGGCGGAAGGAAGTGGCGGAAGGAAGTGGCGGAAGGAAGTGGCGGAAGGAAGGAAGGAAGGGAGGAAGGAAGGAAGGAAGGAAGGAAGGAAGGAAGGAAGGAAGGAAGGAAGGAAGGAAGGAAGGAAGGAAGGAAGGAAGGAAGGAAGGAAGGAAGGAAGGAAGGAAGGAAGGAAGGAAGGAAGGAAGGAAGGAAGTGGCGGAAGGAAGGAAGGAAGTGGCGGAAGGAAGGAAGGAAGTGGCGGAAGGAAGTGGCGGAAGGAAGGAAGGAAGTGGCGGAAGGAAGTGGCGGAAGGAAGGAAGGAAGGAAGGAAGGAAGGAAGGAAGGAAGGAAGGAAGTGGCGGAAGGAAGGAAGGAAGGAAGTGGCGGAAGGAAGGAAGGAAGGAAGGAAGGAAGGAAGGAAGGAAGGAAGGAAGGAAGGAAGGAAGGAAGGAAGGAAGGAAGGAAGGAAGGAAGGAAGGAAGGAAGGAAGGAAGGAAGGAAGGAAGGAAGGAAGGAAGGAAGGAAGGAAGGAAGGAAGGAAGGAAGGAAGGAAGGAAGGAAGTGGTGGAAGGAAGGAAGGAAGTGGCGGAAGGAAGGAAGGAAGGAAGTGGCGGAAGGAAGGAAGGAAGTGGCGGAAGGAAGTGGCGGAAGGAAGTGGCGGAAGGAAGTGGCGGAAGGAAGTGGCGGAAGGAAGTGGCGGAAGGAAGGAAGGAAGGAAGGAAGGAAGGAAGGAAGGAAGAAGGAAGGAAGGAAGGAAGGAAGGAAGGAAGGGAGGAAGGAAGGGAGGAAGGAAGGGAGGAAGGAAGGAGGGAAGGAAGGAGGGAAGGAAGGAGGGAAGGAAGGAGGGAAGGAAGGAAGGAGGGAAGGAAGGAGGGAAGGAAGGAGGGAAGGAAGGAGGGAAGGGAGGAAGGAAGGAAGTGGCGGAAGGAAGTGGCGGAAGGAAGTGGCGGAAGGAAGGAGGGAAGGAAGTGGCGGAAGGAAGGAAGTGGCGGAAGGAAGGAAGTGCCGGAAGGAAGGAAGTGGCGGAAGGAAGGAAGGAAGGAAGGAAGTGGCGGAAGGAAGGAAGGAAGGAAGTGGCGGAAGGAAGGAAGTGGCGGAAGGAAGGAAGTGGCGGAAGGAAGTGGCGGAAGGAAGTGGCGGAAGGAAGGAAGGAAGGAAGGAAGGAAGGAAGGAAGGAAGGAAGGAAGGAAGGAAGGAAGGAAGGAAGGAAGGAAGGAAGGAAGGAAGGAAGGAAGGAAGGAAGGAAGGAAGGAAGGAAGGAAGGAAGGAAGGAAGGAAGGAAGGAAGGAAGTGGCGGAAGGAAGTGGCGGAAGGAAGGAAGTGGCGGAAGGAAGGAAGTGGCGGAAGGAAGTGGCGGAAGGAAGTGGCGGAAGGAAGTGGCGGAAGTGGCGGAAGTGGCGGAAGTGGCGGAAGTGGCGGAAGGAAGGAAGGAAGGAAGGAAGGAAGGAAGGAAGGAAGGGAGGGAGGGAGGGAGGGAGGGAGGGAGGGAGGGAGGAGGGAGGGAGGGAGGGAGGGAGGGAGGGAGGGAGGAGGGAGGGAGGGAGGAGGAAGGAAGGAAGGAAGGAAGGAAGGAAGGAAGGAAGGAAGGAAGGAAGGAAGGAAGGAAGGAAGGAAGGAAGGAAGGAAGGAAGGAAGGAAGGAAGGAAGGAAGGAAGGAAGGAAGGAAGGAAGGAAGGAAGGAAGGAAGGAAGGAAGGAAGGAAGGAAGGAAGGAAGGAAGGAAGGAAGGAAGGAAGGAAGGAAGGAAGTGACGGAAGGAAGGAAGGAAGGAAGGAAGGAAGGAAGGAAGGAAGGAAGGAAGGAAGGAAGGAAGGAAGGAAGGAAGGAAGGAAGGAAGGAAGGAAGGAAGGAAGGAAGGAAGGAAGGAAGTGGCGGAAGGAAGGAAGGAAGTGGCGGAAGGAAGTGGCGGAAGGAAGTGGCGGAAGGAAGTGGCGGAAGGAAGTGGCGGAAGGAAGGAAGTGGCGGAAGGAAGGAAGGAAGTGGCGGAAGGAAGGAAGGAAGGAAGGAAGGAAGGAAGGAAGGAAGGAAGGAAGGAAGGAAGGAAGGAAGGAAGGAAGGAAGGAAGGAAGGAAGGAAGGAAGGAAGGAAGGAAGGAAGGAAGGAAGGAAGGAAGGAAGGAAGGAAGGAAGTGGCGGAAGGAAGGAAGGACGTGGCGGAAGGAAGGAAGGAAGTGGCGGAAGGAAGTGGCGGAAGGAAGTGGCGGAAGGAAGGAAGGAAGTGGCGGAAGGAAGGAAGTGGCGGAAGGAAGGAAGTGGCGGAAGGAAGGAAGTGGGGGAAGGAAGGAAGTGGCGGAAGGAAGGAAGGAAGGAAGGAAGTGGCGGAAGGAAGTGGCGGAAGGAAGGAAGGAAGTGGCGGAAGGAAGTGGCGGAAGGAAGGAAGTGGCGGAAGGAAGGAAGGAAGGAAGGAAGGAAGGAAGGAAGGAAGGAAGGAAGGAAGGAAGGAAGGAAGGAAGGAAGGAAGGAAGGAAGGAAGGAAGGAAGGAAGGAAGGAAGGAAGGAAGGAAGGAAGGAAGGAAGGAAGGAAGGAAGGAAGTGGCGGAAGGAAGTGGCGGAAGGAAGTGGCGGAAGGAAGTGGCGGAAGGAAGGAAGGAAGGAAGGAAGGAAGGAAGGAAGGAAGGAAGGAAGGAAGGAAGGAAGGAAGGAAGGAAGGAAGGAAGGAAGGAAGGAAGGAAGGAAGGAAGGAAGGAAGGAAGGAAGTGGCGGAAGGAAGTGGCGGAAGTGGCGGAAGTGGCGGAAGGAAGGAAGGAAGGAAGGAAGGAAGGAAGGAAGGAAGGAAGGAAGGAAGGAAGGAAGTGGCGGAAGGAAGTGGCGGAAGGAAGGAAGGAAGGAAGGAAGGAAGGAAGGAAGGGAGGAAGGAAGGAGGGAAGGAAGGAGGGAAGGAAGGAGGGAAGGAAGGAGGGAAGGAAGGAAGGAGGGAAGGAAGGAGGGAAGGAAGGAGGGAAGGAAGGAGGGAAGGGAGGAGGGAAGGAAGGAAGTGGCGGAAGGAAGTGGCGGAAGGAAGTGGCGGAAGGAAGTGGCGGAAGGAAGTGGCGGAAGGAAGGAAGTGGCGGAAGGAAGGAAGTGGCGGAAGGAAGGAAGTGGCGGAAGGAAGGAAGTGGCGGAAGGAAGGAAGGAAGGAAGGAAGGAAGGAAGGAAGGAAGGAAGGAAGGAAGGAAGGAAGGAAGGAAGGAAGGAAGGAAGGAAGGAAGGAAGGAAGGAAGGAAGGAAGGAAGGAAGGAAGGAAGGAAGGAAGGAAGGAAGGAAGGAAGGAAGGAAGGAAGGAAGGAAGGAAGGAAGGGAGGAAGGAAGGGAGGAAGGAAGGAGGGAAGGAAGGAGGGAAGGAAGGAGGGAAGGAAGGAGGGAAGGAAGGAAGGAGGGAAGGAAGGAGGGAAGGAAGGAGGGAAGGAAGGAGGGAAGGGAGGAAGGAAGGAAGGAAGTGGCGGAAGGAAGGAAGGAAGGAAGTGGCGGAAGGAAGGAAGTGGCGGAAGGAAGTGGCGGAAGGAAGTGGCGGAAGGAAGGAAGTGGCGGAAGGAAGGAAGTGGCGGAAGGAAGTGGCGGAAGGAAGTGGCGGAAGGAAGGAAGGAAGGAAGGAAGTGGCGGAAGGAAGGAAGTGGCGGAAGGAAGGAAGTGGCGGAAGGAAGGAAGTGGCGGAAGGAAGTGGCGGAAGGAAGGAAGGAAGTGGCGGAAGGAAGTGGCGGAAGGAAGGAAGGAAGTGGCGGAAGGAAGTGGCGGAAGGAAGGAAGGAAGGAAGGAAGGAAGGAAGGAAGGAAGGAAGGAAGGAAGGAAGGAAGGAAGGAAGGAAGGAAGGAAGGAAGGAAGGAAGGAAGGAAGGAAGGAAGGAAGGAAGGAAGGAAGGAAGGAAGGAAGGAAGTGGCGGAAGGAAGTGGCGGAAGGAAGGAAGTGGCGGAAGGAAGTGGCGGAAGGAAGTGGCGGAAGGAAGTGGCGGAAGGAAGTGGCGGAAGGAAGGAAGGAAGTGGCGGAAGGAAGGAAGGAAGTGGCGGAAGGAAGGAAGGAAGGAAGGAAGGAAGGAAGGAAGGAAGGAAGGAAGGAAGGAAGGAAGGAAGGAAGGAAGGAAGGAAGGAAGGAAGGAAGGAAGGAAGGAAGGAAGGAAGGAAGGAAGGAAGGAAGGAAGGAAGGAAGGAAGGAAGGAAGGAAGGAAGGAAGGAAAATTTATTTGATGAGAAGGTAAATGAGCAATCTTCTTTTAGATTAGCACACTTTAAAATATCTTTTGTAACTCCAGTCCTAATGCTGCTCTTTAAGACAATGAAATTTTGAGAAAATAAGATAGTCAACAAACTTAAGCATTGCCTTTTTTGGGTGGGGTAAGCTTTCCCCAAATTCTAATTATGAAAATTTTAAAGACTTGGTGTTACTGTATATTCAATCTACAGAAAACATTACAAGAGAATTCAGATTAGGAAGAAAAATGATGAGTGGGCAGAAGATTTTTTCAAAATCTCTGGAGAAAAGGAGCAATAGCTTTATAAGAAACATGACTATTTGTGGGAGTGTGAGCTGGGGAGCATGACCTTTTGAAAGAGTTAAGACTGCATACGAGCAAAAAGACTATATATTTGCACCTGTGTAAAAAAACGATGTAAATTATTCTTTCTCCCTGATTTTCAGACGCATGGAACCAGAGATGGACTGGCAAGAGAGAGAGAGCAGACAACTGCTGGGTTATGGTTGCAGGCATAATATCTTTCCTCAAATAAACTGGAGTACCTCTGTAGCCAGTATGATATCTCACAGTGTTTTATTAGCCTCCTGTTGAAGCGACATATAAAATGCTGTGCTACAGAATTAATGACTGAGAGTTACATTTTTTGGGGTCACTTAGGTGGGAAAGAAATATTGGAAAGGTGGTTTATTAGGATTGGAAAGCTATCTCTATTGAAATATTATTTTTGGTGCAGTGAGGACTTGGAATAATATCACTTATCACCAGTGTAGGGGTAGAAAATAGAACTAGTACTCCTTTGATGACAAGGATGTCCTATAGTCTTTCCCAACCTTTTTTTTTTTCCTATGAGGTCTTTTTCCCTATTCTCCTCATTCCTTCTTCTGCCCCCTGAACGAAGCTATTGAGATAACAGTAAGTTTAAAATAAACACTGCCTCCTATGTAAATTTTCATTACTGTGATCAGTTTAAGTCATGACAATGCCAGGTGGGAGATGAAAAATCACTTATGGAGTTGACTTATTTTGCTTCTTTTTTGTTTTTCTACTGTTTGCTGTTTAAATTAAAATAGTGTCAGCCATGCAGAGACTGTATTCTACTTGATAAACTTGATTTAAAAACACATTCTATAATGTCTCACTTCCCAAGAGGCAGACAGGATCCACACTGTAAAATTAAAATATGTTATTGCTTTGTTTTTCCCTCTTACCTTCATTCTACCTCCTCCCTTTCTTACCTCCTCTTTTCTTTTATGTCTTAATAAAGTAGTACTTACAGACTATTTTGGCCTGTTTCAGAAAAAGTATTTTACTCTAACTTGAATCATTACTTCTTCACCATTCTATTAATTTATTTGTTCTCATTAATTTGGTAAGAAAAGTATTTGTCAAGAACAATTCTTCATGCTTGTGTATTTTTTCAGCCTAACTTTGAACTATAAAAGGCAGCAATTTTTAATGATGACCCTGGAAAAACTCTGTACACCATGTGTAGCAGGTCCAACAAAACTCTGCTTGTTTCACGAGCCACTGTTTCGTGCCAGTGGTCAATGAAACATCCTTCTTCTTAGGAGGTCTCTGGATACAGCATTGATCCTTAAATTAATGCTTCAGAGGAAATAAGCACAAACAATGTTGGTACTTATGGAAAACACCCTGAGGAAGCTAGGGAATGAATATTAATAAGAAAGGTGCAGCTCGTCATTGTTGAATTTCAGCTCTAATAGATAATGCATCATCATCTCAATATTACATTTGAAGAGATAGCAGAATTTTATAGCATGCATTCAAGATGAAGGATCCTGATTTTGCGAGCTAGCAACAAACATAATGAGACATTTAACTGGGGGCATGCTGTGTGAACTGCAATTGGACAGGAGAACTTACTTGTTGAGGGTGTGGTGCTTCTTCTTTTGAGAGAAGAGGATAGAATGCATTTATTTAAAGAAAATAATACATATGCTTATGTATAAACCAAGTAGCAATCATTATCATGTTTTTCCAGGTTATTTTGTAAAACTAATCTGGTTATTTTATATGAAATAAGAAAAAGGGAAAAAATTGTGCAACTATTGGGGTTTTCTTTCTTTATTTGGTTTGGTTTTTTTTTTTTTTTTTTTTGTTTTGTTGTTGTTGTGTTAGTTTTTGTGGGCTTTTTTGTGTTTTTCTTTTCTTCTCCGGGATTGTGCATAAACACAAATATATAATTCATGTGGAATTTTCTCGCATGCTTTGTAATAGGAGACTTTTTTTCTTTTATTTCTGCACCTTCACAGAATCATTGTGAATTTTTTCCCCCGAAAGGTAAGGAATCTCCATAATTTAAATTAATTTCAAAAGAAAATGCACAATGTGAGCAAATTCATTTGATCTGAATGTCAGGACATCTGCAAGCCACATCTTTACAAAGAACATGTGCTCATCAACAGTGCACACAAGTAATTAAACTCAACTCTAATTTTCTTAAATGTAATTGAATTTCATGGTGTGCAGAGTATTGTGAAGTTACCTACCAGGGGTTTCAATAAGCTTTGGCAGCATTAAAGACCCACATGTTTATACGATCACAGTGAGAAGTTTAAAAAGTCACTGATTCCCTAAATGTTAAAACATATAACAACCTGTTTTTTCATTTCTTTTGAACAGTCAATTCACATCTCTACACAAATCCTCTTTGTGAATCAATGGTTTTTTCAGTATCTTGTTTGCTAAAGGTGAAAAAAGCGATAATTTTGCTTCTGCAAAGTGGTATTCTGCTCGCAACTGCTCTCAGCAGCAGGTAAGAATTCTTTTTGAATTTATGTGTCCTTTCTCCTGGTGAGTCTTTGGATTTGTCACTCTTCTTCAAGAGCCACTTGAAAGCAGACCAGCTTGTGGCTTTGATTGTATCACTGAACTCTTCAGGTTGAAAAAAAACATTCAAGAGTGGTTTTTTTTCCTTTTGCTTTTACAGCAGCTTCATAGCTGGAAGGCTTACAAATGCTGTGAGATGAAGTAAACATGATTTGGAGTACATTTATTTGTTAAGATGCATTCAAGATGCTGTATTGTCCAGAGTCTTTTAATTTCCATTTCCCCCACCCTCCCCACCATAGTAGACTATGATAATTTTACTTCAAAAGTAAAGTCCCATCTTCTTTTCAGATCTGTCTGGAAAAATAGTTTTTGTCCTAGATATGAGAAAAGAGAATTGTGAGTTTCTGCTTTTATTGCGATTAGCAGCTATTCTTAGGCAACTTGTGCTGCAGGCTTGAGTGGATGTGATTTGCACATTACAGCGCCTAAAAGGCCAAAAGTAACAGAAATTGAAATATGGCAATAGATGACAAACCTCATGCCCAATTTATTAATAATTCTCAGGCTTATTTATGTCCAAGTACAACTATACTACAGATCAGATTAATCTGATGATCAAATGGAAAGACTAAGATTGAGGGGAAATCCATGGAAAAAAATTGAGACTATAAATGGCCAAACATATCAATATTACCAATATTTGAAATGATAGATAACTCTCCCACTCATGACAACTCAAAGAAGCTGACAAGAGGAGCTTAAAACTTTGTCCCAGTCTCAGAGGCTGGACATCATTGGCATAAGTGAAGCTTGGTGGGATGTGCCCTGTGACTGGAGGGCCATGATGGAAGGTTACAGGCTCTTCAGGAGGGATAAGCAGAGCAGAAAAGGCAGGGGTGTATTGCAATGATAATGGAAGGTCTGGAACATATGGAGCTTACAGTTGTTAATGACATGGCTGAGAGCCTCTGGGTAATGATTAAGGGACAAACAAACAATATGGGTGGGATGTCATTGTGGGAGTCTAATATAGACGGCCTAGCCAGGACAATGATGCCAAGGAATTATTCTAAATCAACTGCCCTTGTCCTTATGAGGGATTTCAACTTGTTGGAAATTGACTTTGAGCATCACATCTGACATGAACAGAATGCAGAAGGGTCCTAAAACACCTGGACAACAACTTCATGGTACAGGCTCTCAGAGACCTGCCTAGGAAAGATATACTGCTTGATTTGCTGCTTGTCAGCGGAGGAGATCTCGTGAGTGAAATGGACATTGGTGACCATCTTGGCCACATCAACCACAAAGTGACTGAGTTTAAAATCTCTCTTGACAGGAGGAAAAGTGCCAGGAAAATTTTGACTCTGCTCTCCCTGACACAAGGAGAGCAGACTCCAAGCTGCTCAGTGAAGCAGTCAGTAAGGTTCCCTGGAAAAATGTTTTTGAAGGTACTGTGTCATGGGTTGACAGCCTTTATCCCAATATCATGTGTTGTGTCTGGCAGCTGTGCCTTTTCTCTCTTCCCCCCCCCCCCCCCCCCCGGCCGTCTTGCTGTGGCGGGGCGGGGAAGAGAGGGGGGAGTGTTTGACCAGGTCTTTTTTGCTTTTGGCTTTTGGCTGCTTGGCTTGGCTAGCCGCTTTGCTTGCTTTCTTTCTGCTTTTTGCGCTGTTTTTTCCCTTTTCTTTTGTTCCCTCTTTCTTACCCTCCCCTGGAGATACTGGACCGGCTCCGGACCTGACCTGAGACGTCCAGGACACCTGGAGCCTGCGAGAGAAGCTTGGCGCCCTCACAACACAGTCTGTTTTCTTTTATTTTCTTGTGTTTGGGAGTGTTCTTTTGTTACTTGTAAATAAATAGGTTTTGTTTTCCACTTTGCTCCTCCGAGAAATTCCTTCCCGAACCCGGTGTTGGGGGAGGGGTGGTTGGAGGTTTGTTTTGTTTGGGGGGTTCCCTTTTGGAGATTTCCCCTAATTTGTCCTAAACCAGGACATACTGAAATCCATCAGTGCTGGTCACTTTTTATGAACCATCCCCTACAGGCAATCCCAAAATGTCATAAGTCAAGCAGACAAGGCAGAAGGCTGGCTTGGCTGAACAGAGATCTCTTGGAAATAAGGCAAAAAAGGAAGGTATATGCTCAGTGCAAGTAAGGACAGCTGATGTGGGAGGAATACAGAGAAACTACTGCTTTCCACGGGGAGAAAATTCACATGGCCAAAGTTCCACTGGAGTTGAAGCTGGCCAGAACTGCGGGATGGAGCAAAGAGAGGGGGTTTTAAATACTTTAATGGCAAAAGGCGTTGCAGAAATTGCGTCTTTCAGGATGAGGATGGTCATCCCACAAACAGGGACATAAAGAAGGCAGTGATGTTCAATGCTTTCTTTGCCTGTGTCTCCAACACTAAGGGGTTGTCAGTGCCCTGAGTTAGAGGACTGTGGCTGTGAGAGTGAGAGAATACCAATTGACCCTGAGGTTGCAAGAGATCTGCTGCTCCACCTGGATCCCTGTAATTATATGGGTCCTGATATGATTTATCCAAGAATACTTAAAGACCTGGGCTGGCACCACTGCAAGGCCCCTCTTAGCAATTTTTGAATAGTCTGGGAAATCTGAGAAGGTCCCAGTTACTGGGAACTGGCTAATAGTGTCCCAGTTTTCAAAAAGGGCAAGAAGGATGATCTCGTAAGCTACAGGTCTGTAAGTCTCACTTTCTGCCTGGTAAGGTTATGTAAAAGATTGTTCTGGGGGGTATTGAAAAACACCTGAAAGGCAACACAGTCATTGTTCACAGCCTGAGAGGAAAGTCCTGCTTATTCAACGCAATTTCCCTTTACAAACTTTTTTTTTGGAAAACCAGTTGATATAATTTTTTTGGATTTCAGTAAAGCTTTCAATAGTGTATCTCACAGGATACTTCTGGACAGAATGTCCGGCACACAGCTGGAAAAACACATCATGAATAGGTGACAGGTCAGACACAAAGGGTTATAGTGAGTGGCGTAACATCAGACTGACAACCTGTCACTAGTGGGGTTCCCCATGACTCCATCCTCTGCCCTGTGCTCTTCAAAACCTTCACAAATTACTTGGATGAAGGACAGGAATGGATACTAAGCAAGTTAGCAGAAGATACTGAAATCTTCAGTATTAAATTACTTTTATATTTAAGGTAGAAAGACAAATTAGTCTATGAATATAAAATGGTGAACTAAAAAGTGTTGAATATTATTTTTAAAAGAGAGAACAAGAGTATGCAGTCTGTAAAGGAAAAGTCTAATGAAATATTTTTGGAATTAAAGACTGCATGGTTTTTCTAAAATGGTTACAAATCATTAGTAAAATAATGGAGAGTTAGATGCCTCAGCTTCTAAATTAGATGTTTAATAGAAGTCTCTTGAAGATTGCAGGTGATACAGTAAGAGATACCCAATTTCCTATATGCTTCCCCAGCCATGCATATAAATTACATCATCTGAGTGTAACTCAGTAAGGGAAGAAACTTTTCCACCTCTGTGAAACAAAAAAGCAGCAAGAAACTGCTCATCATCCAGAAACACATACATTTTATCTCATGTGTGTCCTAATAGCTTGATCTTCCTCAGTGACTTCCGTAATCTGTAATGTGGTGATGTTCACAGGGGTTCCAGGAAGAGGGAAGAAACGAGGATCTGACTCCATGTTTCAGAAGGCTAATTTATTATTTTATTTATATATATATAAATATACGTATATAAAATATATATAGTAAAAATATACTAAAATAATAGAAGAAAGGATTTCATCAGAAGGCTAGCAAGGAAAGAAAAGGAAATGAATGATAATGAAATCTTGTGACTAACCACACAGTCTGAGACAGCTGGACTGTGATTGGCCATTAATTAGAAACAACCACATGAGACCAATCAAAGATCCACCTGGTGCATTCCACAGCAGCAGATAATTATTGTTTACACTTGTTGAGGCCTCTCAGCTTCTCAGGAGAAAAAATCCTAAGGAAAAGATTTTTCATAAAATGTGTCTGTGACATCGTAATGCTCTAACTGCCCAACTCACAGCTTTTTTCTCCTTTTCATTTTCAAACCCCCAAAAAGGCCAAGCTAAATCAACAGGGCAGAAACCTACTAAAACATTTCTCCTGCAATATTTACAATTCTTTTCTGTTTTGAAGAGAGCTCAGTGTTAGCCTGGGGAATCTGTTGTCTGCCTGCTATGTCTGTTCAGTGTGCATTAGCCAAAGAAGCTCTGCCCATTTTTTATTGAAAACTGTTAATCTCTGGATGCCAGTCATGATCACTGAAGTAAGGTCAGGAAGCAAATGTCAGAGGCTTTACTCTGTGTAGCAGCATCTGACAAAGAAGTTCATTGTTATTGTTGAAAAAACTTTTGGTGTGTGTTTGAAAAATATCTATTCTATTTAGGTACACCGGTCTTAATCACTTCTTGCCACATCAGAGTGCATCTGACAGAATACCAGTAGTTTATAAAGGCTGTACAGAGAAGCACAAAGATTCAAGATAATGCTTGTAGTAGCATCTGATTAACTACAAACAACAAATACTGTCTCATAATAATGAATCAACAAATATTCCTCAGAAATCTCAAAACAGCCTGAGACTTCACAAAGATTGGAAATATTTTCTTTCATCTGTTTTGTAGGTTTTCCTGAATGATAGGATTCTTTATGTCTTTGGAAACTGCTATATTAAATTATAAAAGTATCCAATGTAATTACTTAACATTTTTGCTGTGTGCAGAAAACACATAATTTATTACAATTGGGATTGAGCTTGGGATCACCAGGACAAGTAAGAATAGCAGTCTTCATTCTGTAAGATAAATACAAACTGCTATACTTCAAAGCTGTAGAGAAATAGCTTGTGTGACTCAGAAATAAAAGATATTACATTCCTTACTGTGACAGTGTTCACAAGGGTTCTTGGATGAGGGAAGAGATGAGAATGTTGACTCCGT
This sequence comes from Melospiza georgiana, assembly GCF_028018845.1. Lineage (NCBI taxonomy): Eukaryota > Metazoa > Chordata > Aves > Passeriformes > Passerellidae > Melospiza > Melospiza georgiana. Next base: position 87,363,045 of record NC_080430.1, on the reverse strand, counting down.
GTTCAGAAGGCTTGATTTATTATTTTATGATATATATATTTATTACATTATAACTATACTAAAAAGAAAAGAAGGAAAAGTTTCCTCAGAAGGCTAAGCTAAGAATAGAATAGAAAAGAATGATAACAAAGTCAGCTATCTTGGACTCTGTCCGAGATAGCTCCGTCTTTATTGGCCATTAATTATAAACATCCAAGATAGGCCAGTCACAGGTGGACCTGTTGCATTCCACAGCAGCAGATAACCATTGTTTACATTTTGTTGCTGAAACTGCAGCTTCTCAGAAGAAAAAATCCCAAGAAAGGATTTTTCATAAAAAATGTCTGTGACACCTTACCTTGAGCAGAGTTAATACCAGGCTTCCTAGGACCTGATTGCTCCAGTTTGGCAGATGGTGGGAAGTGCTACGCATGAAGTTTCCATAATTTCACCATGGAGGGTGGTCTTTGATGTAAAAGAGGAATTAGTATTGGTACCAAGTTCAGAAATAGTGATGTGACACAATACATTTTCCTCCATGATTAACTTTGCAGCTTGCCTCTGTCCTGAGCTAGTAGGTCTTTTCTCAATATATGCTCCTTCCAAGCTGTAACAAGAACTGGACAAAACATGAAAAAAACTTTTTCACAAAACAGGCTTGTCCAGCATGTGATTATGCCTTGTAAAGTATACACTAAGACTTGTATAATGGATTTTTTTTTTCTTGAACTCCAGTGTTAGAGCTTGTTCTCCCTGTTGCTGGATGTGCTCCAGATGGTAACATTGCCATTTGTTGCTATGGAAATCAATGCCAGAGGTTACAGGGCTAGTGAGAATGTGCTGGGTAAATCACTTAATAGAACATGACATTGTCAGACATCTATTATCTTTCATTTATGGTAGTTTAATTTTCTCTCTTACTTTGCTGGGCTGCTACCACTTACTGCTTAATAGCCCTGGTACAGGAAGTATTTTTTAATGTATTGTGGCTTTATTGCAAACCTTTACCCCTGTATTATTCAGATGCTTTTAACCCAGGTTTAAAATAAGTGGACATTACAAGGAATGGACTCCCATCTTACAAGACTCTGTGAACTTTATATGAGCTAAATTTTCTCAGAGAAATCTGTTGGGAGGAAGTACATGAACTCCATAAAAATAGGTAATTAGTGTGTGGTGTTTATATCTTGTAAACTAAGTTAGGCTGTTATACTGATTACATTAATACAGAAATTAAATTTAAATTTCCACTTGCGCTTCAATTCTATATATAATATAATAAAAGAAGGCTAAAAGTTAGTGATAATAGTGTGTGGTAAAAAAGAAAAAGAAGCATTGTCTTTTAAGTTCAATGCACAAATTTGTGATATTTGAAGGTGCATCCTGTTTACTGCAAAACGGAAAGAATTTAACTGGAAAAAAGAAAAGAAATGAACAATTTTAAAAACATTTGTTTATTTTTAAGAGAAGAACCAATCATTTTTTTCTTTAGCAGAAGTTAGAAAGCCATCCTTAGATGTGTGAGAGATCTGAGAATTGTTCTTAAGAACCAGTAGTTTTTCTTTTTGCTCCTCTTCATTCTTCCATGTTCTCTGTGGTGAAAAGTGTTGGAGTGACACTAAAATAAGCTCTTCTGATGTGCTTCACAGCTAAGAAGCTGACTGCTATTAATCTTTGACTTCAAAACAAGAAACAACTATATCTGCTGTCACCTAGGAAGTACAAAAGCATCACATTAGGTGTAGTGCAGAATAAAAATTTACTGCACTAGTCAACCATTATAATGTCTGGAATAAAAACTTATATTTTTTAAAATTTACATTATAATGACTATTCAGTATTTCTTATATATCAACTCTGTATAAATCAATCAACATAATGAGTAATTATTCAATTATTCTCATTAATCTCTTACTACCCCCCCCACCTCTTCTCTAAATATGTTGTAAACCTGATGTAAAAATCCAATGAAAACCTTGCCAAGTGCCATATTCTATTTGGATATTCCAAAGTTGCCAAGTGCTTTATTCTATCTGGATGTTCTAAACTTTGCAAGTAAAATTTATTTTTCATTAAACCTCCTGAGAACTTTTGTTTTCTTGCCCACACACCCCCACCCAGTATGTACAACTACCTTCCCCTGCATCCACTGGGTGGGAGGGGACAAATCCAAAGTAGGAAATCTCCAACTGGGAAACAAGTCAGGCCAACTAGACCACTAATAGCTCTACCTAGCTGATTCTCAAGATGAGAACCAGAAGACTAACTGCCATAAGTAGTAACCTTTTATGCAACTTGGAAAAAACTAGGAGGAATTGGAGCTCCAGGACCAGTCAAAAAGTTATAATATTGTAGGAATAGCTGAAACATGGTGGGACAACTCACATGACTGGTGGATCATGATGGATGGCTCTAGGTTGCTACATAAAGAGAGACAAGGGAAGAAGAAGAGGAGGAGGAGTCAAAGCCATGCTCTGTGTTAAGGAGAAAATTAAGTGTCTAGAAGGAAACTGCAGCAATTGTAAAACTCCTATTGGATGTCTCTGGGTCAAGATCAGAGGGGGATCTTACAGTGGACATCTGCTTCCAGACCAAGATGATAAGCCCAAGAAAGTAATAATTGGGTCACTTAAGCAAGTTTCAGGTCAACAGAACCTGGTTCTTGTGGCGACTTCAACTACCCAGAAAAATCACATTTCACCCTGGAATGTTCCTGTAATGCGTAAAATGCTGCTTCCTCAAGCACATTAGATATGCCAACAAGGAATGAGCTGCTACTGGACTTCCTACTCCCAAACTAAGAAAACTTGCTTTGTGCTATCTCGATTCATGATGGCCTTGGCTGCACTGATCACTGTGTTGTGGAGTTTGGGATCCTGATGAGCATGCTGAAGGAGAGAACCAAGACAAGGATTGCAGACTTTAAAAGAACAAGCTTCAGCTTGCTCAGAGCTCAGCTGAGAGGGATTCTGTGGCAATCTTCCATAAACTATAAAGCAGCTAGAGAGTTCTGGGAGTTTTTGAAGAACACTTCTGGAAGCACAAAAACTGTTGGTGATCTTTAGAAGAATTGGAGCAAAAGATCCTGACTGTGAGCTTCTGGATCTGCCAAAACCCAAAAGAGAAGGGTACCAGAGATGGGAGAGCAGACAAATACCTGTTGAGAACTACAAGGCATTTCCAGAGCATGCAAAAATGAAGTTAGAATTCAGATTGAATTAAAATTAGTCAGAGATGTCAAAGACTACAAGAGGGTTCTTCAAGGATGTAAACCACAATCAGAAGCAGAAGGAAAATAGTAGCCTGCTGACAAAGGGAAGAGGGGACTTTGTTCCCAACAACACTGAAAATGCTGTTTTTCAACACATTCTTCTTTTCTGTCTTTACCAATACTGCTGGACTCCCAACCTTGGGAAAAATTATCCAGTTTGATGTGAATACAGCATCTTCTGTGAAGAGCTGGGGTGTGAACTATTATAAAATAATTCTTCTCTAGCAGATAAGTTAGATAAAAAGAATCAAGAAAAAATGTCAAGATGATGAATTTTGGCTCTTGAAATAAAATACTTAATGTTTTCAATAAAAATCAATTATGTGAAGTAAACTTTACAAAATTGGATGAAGTACTCATAAATATAAATTGAATTAAATACTTTGCCCAAATTTATGCTTCGCAAATATCTCAAAAATAATTCAGCATTTCTGCCCTGAAAAAGTCTGAGACTAACCTGATAAAACAGGAAGTATTCAAATACCTACTTCTTTCCTATGTTGTATTTTAAAAAACAAACCACAAGAAAGCCCTTTTGTTCATTCAGTACTTGAATTACCTGTCTTTTACTTTGATTGTGTATGTGTTAATTTTGATGCTAAAGACAAAGAAAAAAAGAGACCTTTGATTTAACATATGGGTGGGAATTGATGCTTCTTTCATCAGAAACATTGCCAATCAGGATCTTGATTATTAACTCAGTCCAAGAAAACAAGAAAAAAACTCCAACATTATTAAAATCTAACAGGTTACAATAGAAATAAAAAGCAAAAGAAACAGATGAGTTCTGATAGTATGATCAAGTGAAAAATTAGGGAAGTAGTTGTCAGATGGCTGGGCTGCTTATCTTGGCTGTCTGTAGTATCAGGCACTGGTGTTCTGCTTGCCAGTAGACTTAAGACAAAGGAGAGTTTTTGTGGTAAAACTGGAAGGAATCACTGAAGCACCTGTAAAGATAACTCTCAAGCACATGTCAAAAATTCAAAATGGAGGAGGAAATTTAAAGTATTTTGTTAGGGAAGATGTCACCTTCAAGATGTGTTCTAAAGTAAAAGGGGAAGATCAGCTGTTAGCAAAGATATATTTTTAACAGAGTTGTGCAATGAGAAATATTAGCAAAAGAGGCAATGGTGTTGAAAAATGAAGCTTGTGGAGGTTCATCTACTGCAGCAGCTGTCATTCTTCCTTATGAAGGCTTCATTGAGTGGTGTTGTCTGACATTCCTCCAAAACCTTAGTTATTCTGCTGAAACATGGTCTTGATTAAACAGTCATACTTACTACTGGTGGTTGGAAGAATTATATTCTGTATGAAAACCACAAATTTTCATGAGCCTGTCAGATGTGGTCACAATGAAGATTGTTGGTTTTGTTTTATATGTGTATCTGGAGCAGGTTTAGGATATACAGAACTCCGAAGATTGTCTTTTTCTTTCCAACATAAATTAAAAGCATGATTGTTTAGTTTAAAGACAAAACTAAGTCACAAAATTGTTTTCTGGCTCTGTTCTACCTCAAAACTTGAACGTATTGCTTTTTTGATGTTTCTGATCCAATTGCTTTTCTAGTGTTTTGGTATTATTGCATTCCCATATGTTCTATCCTCCCAAGTGAAAGTGAATCCAAACAACAAAAAGAAATCAAACAGACTAGTCAATGAGATTTTAGCATTGTTTTTCTGTCTGTCCTATTATATTTGTGCTTAAATTAGCAGTTGAATATGAGTTCCTTCAAGAAGAGATTTTTGGGTTTATGTGAAGCAGTGTTTTCCAACTAGAAAATTCTGGCTTACGTTTTGACAGCTGTAACTGGCTTTTTGAAGACTTCACAAATGGGAAAATGAGAAATCTAGAGGAAAAAATGTAAGGGCCATGGTTTTGATTACTTTTTTTGCTAGCAAACCTTAGACTCAAGCATTTCATGCATCACCTATGGATTCTTGTTTACTCACTGAGCTCATCTTAAGTATTTGCAGCCCATCCTTATTGCATGCCTATGCATATTTTCTTTCAGCTAAAATTGAGAATAGTTTTGGATTTCCCACAAAATGTTTAGAATTGGCATGCTGTCTGTTTTTGTATGTAAAAGATTTCTCTTCCCTTAGGACAAGTTTTTCCTTGAACAAATGTCAGGCTGAAATACAAGAAATCTGTGGCATTAGTTTTTGTTTCCCCCTTTCCCTACCAGAAACCCTGAGTGAAACCATGAAAGCATAGAACAGCATTATTATTCATTTTTTATTTTAAGATAGAGAACAGGTATTTAATTTCCCCTCTATTTTTGTAAAGCTCAGGACTTGAATTACATCTGTGTATTATAAACCCTACAAGATGAAACTCTCTATGAAAGGAAATATGTTTTTTTCAGGGATTTTTTCCTAACATGGATTAATAGAACATGTATATAAAATAGAACACTTATAGTTTCTATAAGGCAGAATACTTCAGTGTTGTTAAGTCAAAGGCAAATATTCAGTCATCAGAAAACCTGAGTGAGTGTTTTCCATCCTAACTTCTCCTTTTTAAAACTTCTCCTTTTAAAGTTATCCAGTTCTGACCAGCTTTAGTGATGGATGGTAGAATATTCTTTATTTCTCTGTTTTGTGAGAGCCTCTTTTCTGCCGGCTATCTCAATAACAAAACAGTGTCTCAAAGCGTTTACTAGAAAGGAGGAGAAAATTATGTTTGATGGTCTCTGAACATTTCCATACATTCTTTGCAAACAAATGACTGTAAGAACATAAGTGTATATAGTATTCTCAATACTGCTTCAGTATATGCATCCAGTTTGCTTTTTTAAACTATCCTTTCTCAGATCTCTTCCTTCTCTTCAATTAATTTCCAGAATTCCAGGACAAAGACCGGCCTTTTTTTCTACCAAAACCAAATCAATCATTTTACAAATTGTATCAGAAACAGGAATTTATGGTATAAATTTTGATATATTGACATTCAAATTTTCCTTGTGGATGTGGGGTTTTGTGGGTTTTTTTTGTTTGTTTGTTTTGTTGTTGTTTATTTGGTTTCTTGGTTTTGCTTTTATATGTCTTTTACTTTTTTGCTTTAATATATGTGCCAATATGTCCAAATGAGACACAGTTTCTCTTTTCAGAGACTTGTTTAAAGAGAATTCATTAAGTTCTCTATGAAATTTGCCACTTTCTGAATATTGCCACTAATTGAAAACAAAAATATAAAGAGAGTACTGTAATTCTTTTGGTCTCCGTGCATATTAAGTCAGTCTGAGGGATAAACCCTTGAGACACAGGAATACTCTTATATAGCGTACTAAATTATTTTTTATTCTTTCTTAAGTAAGCTATCCAGGAATAAAATAAAGCTCAATATTTTAAATTTATGCCTTGTTTTATAACACTAAAAGAACACATTTTCTTCTTCTTGAAAACTATATCCATGGATTTTTACAGAGTTGACATACGCTTGTAAGGACATAAAAAGAATGAGCTATTCTCTCCGTGTAGAGGAGCCCCAGAAAAGCCAAATATAATTGCATAATAGCATAAAGACAATCACGGGGCTGGAAAAATTGACTTAATTTAAAACACTGAAGTAGGTAAATATGAGTGAGGGCTTGGCTGAGGAATTGCTACCAGTGAAGGTCAGGACCAGAAACATTGGAGAACATAAACACTGCATGTGAAGGAGTACCATAGTGCAAACCGTGAACCTTTTTCTTTCCCAAAAGCATAAATGAGAGCAGTGTGATAACATTGACAGAGTATCATAGAAGGCCTCCACAGTAAGCAATGAAAGACTGCAAATTAATCTCTCTCTCAAAAAACCCCAAAGTTCATTGAATACAACATACAAATAGTAGAATTAAAAAAAACAAAATTAAGGTAGCACTGTGGAAAAATAATCCTATATGTGATAGAGATTCAGAAGAAGAAAAAATCCAAGGACATAAACTAAAATACAATAAGTTCTATCTCAACATGAGGAACAAATTTTTACATTGTTGGTAGCAGAATACTGGAATAGGCTGGCCAGGGAGCTCATGGAATGTCCCTGCCTGGAGACATTCCAAACATAGCTGGATGAATTCCTGTGTAATCCCTCCAGGTGACCCTCCCTTGGCAGGGGGGTTGGACTGGATGATCTCCAGAGATCCCTTCCAATCTTAAAAGTTCTGTGAATCTGTGGATCCCCCTTTGGTCAGTTTGGGTCACCTGTCCTGGCTGTGTCTCTTCACAAGCCCCAGCTGTTTTATGGCCCTCTGTGGCCATATAAAAAGCAGAAAAGGCCTTGGCCCTGTGTAAGCCCTGCCCAGCAATAACAAAGTCATCTTTATATTATCAACCCTATATTCAGCATGAATCCAAAACGCAGCCCTGTACCAGCCACTGTGAAAAAAAGAAACTCTACCCCAGCCAAAACTGTCATACCACGTCCATTTAAAATACTATATATTAAAACACAGTCTTACACCTATATATAAAAGAGCACCTAAAAGTCAAAATAAAAATTAATAGATCATATTTACTGCAACAACAACTTTAACATGCTTTTGAATATTTTACTGTATATAATATTTTGTTTTCCAAGCACATATAGCTTCTTCTGTTGTATTCTGTTGTCCTAATCTGTGATGTCAGAGTAGGAAAGATTGTGAACTCTGTGCTTTATGTAACAGAAGTAGCTATGTGTCAGTGGTGAGGAAAGGGGAAGGTTTGTAAAATGGGATGTGGATTGTGTAATACTGTCTTTTTCCCCCCCGCTTTGAATCCAAATATATGTACCAGTATTTGGGGGTATATAAAAGTGCTGGTGAATAAATTATTTGAAACTTGCAAATATTTCCTGAGATTATCAACTGCAGGGCTGTTATCTGTAATTTGCAGATGGTACCTTTCGCTGAGCCTGGAGTAATTCAATTTAATTAACACTGTGCATACTAATAAGTTGATTTTGGATTGCTATATGTTGACTGTTTATATAAGGCTGCTATAGAAATCTTACTGAATTTATTCTGGAAATTTCAAACCATAAGAAATGTTTTCAAGCACTTTTTATTGTACCACAGGAGGGAAACCCTTGTGTTTCCATGCTGCACAGATCCCAGTTCCCATTTACTCTGGATGAGTTTACTCGTGCTGACCATACACAGCTGTTGTAGCTCCTGAAGGACATTTTGGGATTGATTAACCATCTGCTGATTCTCACTGTAACAGCTCAGTGACAACAGCATGAAGGAATTTACTTTAGATAATCTGCAAAGATGTGGACACTACAAATAGTCCTTTTCCAGCAGTTGCTCTGATTGGTATTCTGGCTACTGCCATTGAGTAATAGGATTTGGATTCAATCTGAATTTTGGAACTTTATCTATATTGGTCTGTGTAGGGCATCTAATTAGAAGTTTAGAAAAAGACACTTGATTTTCCTAATTGTTAGAGTTTATGCAACATTATCAGCACAAGAATTTATTAAAATGCATTGCATATTAATATAAGAAAAAGCTATATTTGGAATTTACTGGAATATTTCTAAAGTAAACTCCTCATAATTTCACAAGGTGAACTAGTCTAAAAATGTAAGGAGATCTTTTTCACTGAAGCAGAGTTAAAGTGCTGATTTGGAAGAAAAAGGGGAAAAAAACCCCAAACAACCCAAAGATAGCTGTTGTGTTACCATGTAACTGGATACTTGATAGTTCTCATGATTGTTATTCCAAATAAGATAAATATTCATTCCAAATGAGAGCTGGACATATGGTGCAAAGTTTTCCTTGCTAAGTGCAAAATAGCTGGCCAAAATCTGCAATGTTTTATAAAGCTAGAAATATGTTCATTTTGGCAGTTGTGTTTTGACTGCTTTCCCTCTCTCTGTTTTAAAAGCACAGTATTTTGACAGGTATCATGGAAGTGAACTAGTATTTTAAATGCACTCTATTCTTTTCAATGCATAGATACGTATTTCAGAACCAAAAAAAAAATTATAATACAGAAATATCCTGAATAGCATGCACCGGGGAAAGGTTAGTGATAACTGATACACTAGGTAGGTTGCATATAACAACATTGTTGATAATAGCTATCTTTTTCTAAAACAAATAATTTATACTTTCAAATGAACTGAGCAGTATAGTACTGCTTTAAGTTCTGTGATTTATTATGCAAAAAATGATTTAAACAGACATGTAGACTTTGGGTGAAATCATTATGGCATAATAGGATTTAAAAATAAAAGTTCACCAAACTTCCAGGTCATAGATGCAATAATTGAAACTTCTTTACTGCCATTAATAGCACTCTTGATACCAGTCACTTTCATTCCCACAAAGGCAAAACTGATAATAGAGAGAAAAAAGTGCAACTATCTTCCAATATTCTTAGGGCTTTTCCATTCCTGTGTCTTCTGTTTTTTAAGATGCTGTGTGCCTACAAACATACAAGTTAAATATCTCAGTATAAATTATGAATTGGATATCTAACAGGACTGCAGCATAGTTCCATTTTACTGAACTGCAGCATAGTTCCATTTTACTGAACTGGTGCTTGAAGTGGATGGAGTAAGCAGGCATAAAGAAAACTACTCTCCTGTAGCTGGGTTTCTGCCAGGAAACTTGATATGCCACAGTGCAACCCAGTCTGAAATGTGACTGTATCTCATGATAAACTACAGCACACCTTTGGAAAAGAGCAATATCAATAATGAATCCATCAATTTATTGCGACCTTGTTACTCCTGTAGAGTCAGGGAGTGACACTACCTCCTGATTTGTTTCATGTCTACATTTAGAAAGTTACTGCCAAATCATCTTTTGCCTGACTTACTCTCATAGAGACAATGTGAATTTCCTAACAAACAAATTATATTTTCAAATTTTGGATTTTTTCTATATCATAATTTAAAACCATGTTTTCTTACTTTTAACAAGCTAAATTTCCAACTTTGCATCTCATTTTCCTAGCTACTTTATCCAAAATTAAATTCTCTGACTAGATACTCAAAATGTGGTGGATTTGATTGCCCCATCACAAATGCTGCTCTTCTTGGTTTAAACTCTGGTAAGGGCTACTTGCAAAGAACATTTTTTTTTCTCACTTGCGTTTACATGAGCAAAATATCCCAGCTGCTTCAGTAAGACTCAATGTAGTTGCATAGTCATCCAAACAGTTTATAGGACATGAAAAACAATTGCAATCACACAATCTAACCTGTCATGACACTGTCAAAGCTGAGAGAAGGGTAAAAATCACTGTGCATTAAAATCTTAGAATCACAGAATATCTTAAGTTGGAAGGGATCCATAAGGATCCAACTTCTTTCTCCTCACAATACTCTCTAAAACTAAACCGTATGGCTAAAAACATTGTCCAGGTTCTTCTCAAGATTGGGCAGGATTGGCACCCTGACTACTGGTCCAGGGAGACTGTTCCTGTAACCAGTCTTAGTCTCAGTGAAGAGACTGAAGTTCCTAATGTGTCATCTGAAGTTTCTTTGATGCAGCTTCATTTGGTTTGCTTGTGTTCTGTTGCTTGTCACCAGAGACCAGAGACATAGATTAGTGCCTGGCCCTCCGCTGCCATCATTGGGAAAGATGTAGACTACATGAAGGTGTCCCTCAGCCTCTTCGTTTCCAAGTTGAATGAAGCAAGTTACATCAGCTACCCCCTGCAGGCCTTGGCTTTGAGGCTTTCCATCATTTTGGACACCCTTCTTTGGATGATTTCTAACAGCTTTGCACCCTTCTTCTATTGTGACCCAAAACTGCACACATGGCTTGAGGTAAACCCACATCTGCCCCAGCACATCCTTGCCTGGCTGGTGATGCTGTGTCTGCTGCCCCCAGGACACGCTTGGCCCTCCTGGCTGCCAGGGCACTGCTGACTCATGTTCAGCTTGCCATCAACCAGGATCTCCTCTTCCCTTTCCATGGCACTTCTTTCTAGAATCTCATTCCCTCATCTGCCCATACATCCAGGGTTGCACCATCTCAGATGCAAAATAGAGAACTTGCTTTTGTTAAATTTCATATGGTTGGTGATTGCTCATCCCTCCAGTCTGTCCAGTTCTCTCTCAAAGGCCTCTCTACCTTTGAGATGAGCCATTTTCCTCATCAATGTTTGATTTCAGTTTGTTATAGTGCCTTTAATGTTGTTCTTTGTCATCTAATTGTTCTCACAAAAGTAATGTCTTCTGCATTTTACTTCTCTCAGATGTGCTGCATCTCAGTTTTAAATCTATAGAATGTCCCATATCCCATGTTTTGGGAGAGGAAGGGGGAAGTTTTGTGGAATGTGAGAACATTTTAGCCATTTGAAAAATAGCAGCCTATTAAGATATTTTGTGCTTCATACAGTTCTCCTGAATTTCCTTGTGGGAAACGATGAATTTTTAGTCTAAGATTCTGTTTTCCTGTATAAATATGTTTGAAGCCATGAGATTTTGATGTCGTGAACATTCAAAATAAAGCAGCCTCAGATTCTCCAGCAAGCAGAAAAATAACCAATATGCTGTTATATAATTTGATTTCTTTCTCTTCTCTCTCATGACTGGTAGAAATATTATAAACAGTGCGAGAGCCCTCTCCTCACATGGGGCACCAATTATGTGGGATTCAGGGTATATATGGGAGGATATATGTCCAATTGTGTCAGGAACCCATGTCTTAAGAAAGGAACCCACTTGCCGCTGCAAAATGTCCAGATATGGACAACACTGGACAAACCAGACCAGTGAAGAGCCTTTTTTATTATTTGCACATCAGTCTCAAGACATTGTTATACAATGGAGTCAGGATGTTAACAGCTCGCTGATCCACAGGGAATGCCAAGGAGGTGTGGCATTACAGCACAGCATAAAACCATCTCAGCCTAGTTTTCATCCAGTCATACATAGAACAACACATATTGACAAGCATTCTATCCAATCTTATAAAACACACGTAATGGTAGTTAAAACAAAGACTGGTTCATAAGAGACAAAGAACAGAGCTCTATTCATGCTAACCTTCTAAAGATATACATTAAATAACCTTGTTGCCATCCATAAGCCAATTCTACAGAGGCCTATTATTTGTCACATATGCTCTACTGCTTGGGAAACTTTTCTGCTGTATTTGCAATGCTAACAAAACTTTAGTCTGAGGCCTATACTTTTTTAACCATTTCCTAAAAACCCTCTAACTTTATGGATTCCAACAAAACAGTAGAGAAATTTTAATAATTGCAAAGTCAGTGAGTGATATGTAATACACTTATATTTTTACAACTGCTTCTCCTTTTTACTCTATATCTTAAGGAAAGGGTCTGTATTGATTTTTCTTGTGCTTGTTGAAGGCATAAATGATTTTCAAAGTTGCAATGGTAGTAATGGAAAAGGGTTACATTCACTGAAAAAATACCATTACTACTACAGTTTGGAGCTTTTGCTGACAGGAGATTTTGCCACTGAAATTAGACATGACAAATTCTCAGAGATTAATGGTGTTGCTTCAAAACATAAGTGGCTGGTTCAGAAGGAGTCAAGAAATTCTGATAAGCTTCAATTTTTCTCAGTGCTGGAGAGAGAAATGCACATCTTTCCCAGCTTTTGTTAAGCTGTGGTAGTGTAAAACTGTGTCAAAAAGATAGTACAGCATAGAGGACTTACAGTCTTTCTTCTAAAATGTACTGAGAATTGATTTAATTTGGCATTCTCTGAAAACAGTGGGAATTTTTCAATAGGAACAGGGTTAGTTTTACATGGAGTAACTTTGAAAAGCCCCACAGTTGCTTTTATCCTGCTTTATGTGTTTCTCTACTTTAGAAGGTATGTGAGATATCAAAACACAGTATTTTTATCTCGGTATGCAAACAAGTGGTTTATGCATTATTGCTGTAGTGATATCAACTCTCCTGCTTTTCTCCTGTTCTACATGCAAAATAGTTGTATTAGAATAAATAATTGTTAAATTGGCCTTTAAGGAAGAAATTTATAGTAAATTTGCTGTTCCATGACGTGCATCTAATTCCTCAAAAGCCCAAGAGTGACCTGAGAATTCAATCACAAGGAAGAACATACTTACAGTCAGTTTAGTATTTGTAAATAGTAAAACCTGGTGCACATTCTTACAGTGTGATACTTTTTTCCAAAGTATACGTAAACCATTCTAACTATCCACTGTAACTTGCTTTTCTCTCTTCCTGTTATTTTATTGCTCCAAAGCTAATCCCCTCTGCTAAATTTTCTAAACTCTCTTTCAATTCATGTTTTCATTTACATTTCCTTCAGTGTTAGAAAACGTTGTTAACCTTTTATTTTTGTATTGCCAGTATGGCACTGGTTTCTTCACCATACTCCTGGCCACTTTCCAAAACAAATTGATCAGCAGCCTGATGCCCCTGGAGTCAGCGTGCCTGCCTGTGCCATTGCCAAGTTGCAGCAGTCTGAGCTGAGTTCAGACACTCAGCTGCAGTTTCTAACAGCACTTCTCTTTTTGGAGCTTTGTATATACACTGGCTCAATTAATGTATGAGATTCTGAAGTGGAATATTAAGTTTGATGGAACCTACGAATAACAGTAATAATCATATTCTGAGGGTTATCTTCTTCCAGGGAAATTAGGTCCGATTATCTGTTCCACTGACTTGTTCTTTCATCTTATTTCTTAGAAACGTGGTCTGATTTAGTCTTGACTGACTTATTCTTTTGTAAGTCTCAGTTGCCTTTATTGTTATCTCTCGTCTTGTCCTGTAGAGAAACTTCTGAAAAAACTCCTCAAAACAGCACATTGGATGTCACCCTGGAGAATTCACCAATTTTGTTCTGACCCATTTTGCTAGCAACAGCTGTTTCTCCATGCAGTAGCAAACACAGGAGTACAAAACACACTGAAAGAAATGTTCAATAGAGTGGACCTAAAAATCAAACCGTGCTTTTATGTTCTATGGCAATTCTTGTTGCTGTGCTGAGTTTGTCATGTATTGTAATATCATCTGAACTAAAATAACCCTGGGGCCTCCATGAATGTTTTATTCATAATATACCAGATACAGCATAAAGATTTTTTTCTCCTCTGCTAGAACTATATCAGTAGCTTCAGTACTACTCAAAAGAAGATCTTTAGGCACTTTTTTTGTTGTCTTAAGATCTGAAATTTTCCATCACAATCCATATCTGAAAATACAAACTGCTTAAATAAACTGTATGAAGCTTCTGATATTTGCCTTTGTGTTTCCTCACTGCATTATCATATATAGTAGCATAGTAACAAGACAAAATCTTTCATGTTACAGCCAACTGAACCAGTATTTCTAAGGAAAGCTCTTTTTGTGTTTTTCCTTAATCGTTTGCAGCTCAATTTTAGTGAGTGCCAGGTCTTGTCCTTGGGTCACAACAATCCTGTATAATGTTTCAGGCTTGGGATGGAGCAACTGGAAAGCAGCCCTGCAGAAAAAGACATGGGAGTGATCGTCAATAGCGGCTGAAGATGAGCCAGAGTGTCTCCAGGTGGCCAAGGAGGCCAATGGAATTCTGGCTGGTGCAAAAATCACTGTGTCTGACAGTGTTAGCGTTCAAAAACACATAATCACGGAGCGATTATATGCGGTGCTTTTTATTAAGAGCTCTGGGAATCGGGGTATATTCAACCCAAATCTGACTCCAACCATACATCCGAAATGATCATGTTTTATACTCTATCATTACATAACTTTCATGTTAATTATTAAACTTATATTGTTCTATTGTATACATAAATTTAGCCCCTCTCTGAATTTCCAACACAGTTTCTCACTACTCTTCTTATGGTTATATAATAATTATATTTAATTACTAAACAATCATCACATCTAACAATTATATAATTTATCATACTGCTTACGCAGGTGCAGTTGATCTGGGAAAGCACAAAGCCTAACATTTTAGATTCTATCTTTAACTTTTTCCAGGGTTCCACTATCAACAGGAGCAGGGCAGAGATTGTCCCTCTATACTGGGCACTGGTGAGGCCACACCTTAAGTGATCAGTTTTGAGTCCTTCACTACAAGAAGGACATTGAGGCGCTGGAGAGTCCAGAAAAGGTCAACAAAGATGATGAAGAGTCCAGAGCAGAGACTAAATGTGATGAACTGACCACAGGCCCCATTCCCCATCTGCCTGCACTGCTGAAGGCAGGGAAGGATAGAGAAAATTGAGGGTGAAATTGTGTCCAGGAAGGAGAGGAGAGGAGAGGAGAGGAGAGGAGAGGAGAGGAGAGGAGAGGAGAGGAGAGGAGAGGAGAGGAGAGGAGAGGAGAGGAGAGGAGAGGAGAGGAGAGGAGAGGAGAGGAGAGGAGAGGAGAGGAGAGGAGAGGAGAGGAGAGGAGAGGAGAGGAGAGGAGAGGAGAGGAGAGGAGAGGAGACGAGACGAGAGGAGACGAGAGGAGACGAGAGGAGACGAGAGGAGACGAGAGGAGACGAGAGGAGAGGCGAGGAGACGAGAGGAGAGAAATAGAAAGAGAAAGAGAAAGAGAAAGAGAAGAGAAGAGAAGAGAAGAGAAGAGAAGAGAAGAGAAGAGAAGAGAAGAGAAGAGAAGAGAAGAGAAGAGAAGAGAAGAGAAGAGAAGAGATGTTGCCAAGCTTTGAGTATACATATCATTATCCTACTCTGAATTGATAGGCAGTAAATTAAATTAATTTCCCCACACTGCCTTTTTTTGATCATGAAAATAATTGATGAATGTCCTTATCTTGATGCACAAGCCATTTGACACATTTTTTCTATCTTGATGGGCTGAGGACTGACAGAGCAATTTTTGTGGGTACCTGCTCTCAACCTACCATCCTAAAATTACCTGAAAGGAGGTTGTGTAGTAAGACGGGTGTTGGTCCTTTTCTGATGCAAAAAATGATAGAACAAGGATGGTTTTGTCAGGGTAGGTTTAGATTGAATATTAGGATAAATATCTTCACTGACAGGACTACTATTTATTTGAACAGGCTGCCCAGGGAAGTGGTTGAGGCACTACACCTGGAGGTAATTGAAAGAGATGTAAACGTGGCCCTTGGAGAAATGTTGTAGGGTGGATTTGGCATTGCTGAGTTAACAGTTGGACTTGATGACCTTAGAGTTCTTTTTTCAGCCTAAATGGGTCTATGATTCTAGAAAAGGAATTGCCAAAGGGATACAGGCTTCTACAGAGGGGTAGAGTCTTCACCCAGCAGTGTAGGGCTGGTAAGGCAGTTGAGATGTATGGGACAATCTGAAGAGCTGATAATGTGTTGCAGAAAATGTTATTACAGAAAGACACCAAGTATAAATAAATGCTTTGATTTTCATTATCAATGCAGACGTCTATGAAATAAGATCCGAGCTTTTCACTAAATAAAATGCAATTTTTTGACAGATGGTCAAGCTCACTTTAACATTTCTTAAAAAATGAAATAGTTTTAAACTTTACTTAAAGACAGTTTAGAATATGCTTGGTTCTATTCCAGAGTTTTTTACAGCTTTCTTTTTTTCCACAAGAAATTAAGATATCATAACCGACATAATATAAAAGCTGTAATTATGACAAACAGTGATTGACTTAATGATATGTTCTTTCTTAGCAGAATGAGTAATTTTGAATTTCAGCATAGGTAGTGCTCTCTGTTTTGCCTCCCAGATGAAAGTAAAGCTTGACTTGTGTTTCCTCTGTAACTGATATTACTTTCCATCTTTCTTAGTAGCTAGAAAAAAAAAGAAAATTTAATATCAGATAAGATACAATGCTTCTAGAAATCAGTTCATGCAATGAGTGTACTGACTTCTTCTTAAGAAGGTAGTATTTTTTTTTTGCAAACGTGTGAGGTGTTATGTTTCAGTTCTACCCATCTCTAT
Organism: Melospiza georgiana; assembly: GCF_028018845.1. Classification (NCBI taxonomy): domain Eukaryota; kingdom Metazoa; phylum Chordata; class Aves; order Passeriformes; family Passerellidae; genus Melospiza; species Melospiza georgiana. The sequence continues at coordinate 87,345,987 of NC_080430.1, read as the reverse complement.
AGTGATACAAGCAGATTCCTATTATGCATCTCCCCCTGCTGCCTGCCACTTTGCCTTTAAAGAAGTACAGGCAGTGTACATATTCTTCAGGAATAATGAAAAGGCTGAGATCCTACACTTCTGGCTATAAGAAGATTCAGAAACTCATGAAGTTAATATTCTATCACATTCTAATTTCTTGATCACACCTATTTTTAATATACTTGAATACCTTGATAAAAAAGTTCAGCACATATATAAAATGGTGGAAATACGTAATTACTTTAAAAAATGTAAAAACCACTATTTTAACTGTACAGAAAGGGTAGTTACTACAATCATATTTGGGTATTAGATATACATAACTGAGAATCATAAATGACCAAAGAGTACTGTAGACCTTCTTTGTCTTATCAATAGAATAATTCACACGCATTAATTGCTACATGCAGGGATAAAATATGCATAATTTTCACAGCAAACACCTAGAAGTAGATTATTTCATTGCTAACCTAAAATATTGTTTCAGGTGATTCATAGGAAGTGGTTGTATGCATGCCTCTCTCAACCTCTGGTCAATGTAATCCCAATCAATTAGCTTTTGCTCAAATAATATAGATCACCTCTCTATTTTGGATGAAAGGCTTTTTCCTCTTTGTTGTGATATAGAAGCCCAAGAGCAAGTAGCTGTCAGGATTAGCTGATGTGCTCATCCAGAGACACTTACAAGGCAGTATTTTTGGTACTAACCAGTATTTTGGTTTGCTAGGACTTGAGATGTGTTATCAAACCCCATAGTCACTATGTGTATATCTTACTTATTTTGCTGAGCAAGAAAACATCTAAAAGCAGAAATTCAAGTTGTTATGCCCAAGTAACAAGCGTAGTCTGATCACGTACTCTAATAGTCACATAATTCTCATTTGACTAACATCTCCATTCGTTCAATGTCAGGTCTTTTGCAGGGTTGCAGATTCTTATCTCACTTTCCAACTTCAGTTTGATATTCTGGATCTTTGGGCTTCGCTACAGTGGTAATGCACATATGAATAGCTAAATGAGCTGTTCTTATGAAGATCCATACAAAGATTGTTTTACCAAATTAAAACACGATAAACTTTTTGCAAAACTGTTGTATTGTTTCTTAATTGCTACAAGAAGTGACAGTTTGAAAACATATAAACACAAAGTAGTCCAATGAGTAAGCTGTCTTGTAGGATTAAAATTATTATAATGAGAAACTGTATATTACATATGTAAAATATCAGCTTTGGACAGGTTACGATTATTTAGCTTTCAATATTTAAGTACATAATAATAGCATGATATTAATCTAAATAAAACATACAGTGTTGTCTGTCTTTCACAGAAATACCAATTAGATACATGCATGAAAGATATGGAGGAAGTGAGAAATCAGGCATGTAACTCATTACCTTTGGCATGGGAAAGACTTCTGTTTTTGAGGTCCCAATGGATATATCTATTTATATTTATCTATATCTATATATATTTATCTATCCATACCTATATCTATCTATATATCTATATCTATATCTATATCTATATCTATATCTATATCTATATATATATCTATATCTATATCTATATCTATATCTATATCTATATCTATATCTATATCTATATCTATATCTATATCTATATCTAATCTAACTATATATCTAATTTTAAGCAAGTTTTTTGGTGGAGGTTGTTTTATCTTCTAAAATTGTGATTTGCCTGTACTTCAATCCTGTAACTGGTTTCTTTCAATTTTAGATGTCAATAAGGACTATGTTGTCAAAATAGGAAGAGGTTCTGTTCTTGTTATGGTGTTCTCATTATGGGCAATTAGAAAAATCACTGCAGATATGATGTTATTACTGATGCATAATGTAAAACTTTTTTTCCTCTGCTGCAGAATTCAAGTACCTGCACTGTTATTGTTTTTTGACATACGTATTCTATTTCTCTCAAGATTTCTGAATTCTCGTAGAAACTGTTGGTCTTCAATAAAACTTCAATAAATTTTAAAAAGTTACTTGTTCAATATCCCATTGTCTAAAAATATTATTCAATTACTAAAGCCAGGTATCCAGCTGGGATACTACTGCAACAAACTCTTGGTGAAAGCCTATACTAAGAATTCCTGCTAGATAACTGGATAATTCACTGAGAATTTTTCACTGAACCTCAGTGTAAGGTTCTCAGTGAATCTTAGTTGTTTTAGCTACTTGTCTTTTATGATCATCTTAGGGTACAGCAGGTCACAACATGTACTTCATAAGTTTTATTCCTTAGCCTCAAATGAAGAGTGAAATTATTACAGTACATAATATTTATTCCTCTTTCTAGTACCATATCTGGTGAATCAGAGAGTTAAGTAGTTTAAATAAAATTTGAAAATCAGGCTGGTTGTTTTATAAATAAAAAGACAGAGATAATGCTAATTACTTTTCAAAACTTAGCTATGGATCTCTAAATTTCAGTAGCTAGAGGGACCAAGTTTACATGAATGTAAGACCCTTCCCGTATGATTTTATTTTTCACATACATACACCTCAAATTACCCATTCAGTGAATGCTGTAAGCAGATAAATAATGCATATTATTGTCAGAGGTGTGGATAATTTCCTGGTGCTATCTTCTGGAGAAAGAGAGTGATTACCTTTGGTAATCATGCATGACAAATGTAAAATAAGCCCCTGAAATGCAAATATACAAATAGAAGTTTCATAGGGGTTAAGCTGATCAATGAGGACATATTAGAATAGACATCAAAGTTGTGGGGAGCAGAATAATACATTAGAAGATAAATTTTCCCTACAGAGAATAATTTTGTCTGTGGAATGGTTCAGCAAGCAGGCTTAGTGAAGCTATCACAAGGCATTATTAAGGAGTATTTAGATTATATTAAGTAGGTAAATATTCCATTCATAGAATGAGTAAATATATGTGGAGTATATGACCTTTCTTAGAAACCTTAAAAATTTTTCCTAAGAGGCATTTCTAGAACTGGATGAACCTAATTAGAAAAAACAGGGATAATTCATACCAGAGAAATTCTGCTTTTCTTTTCTCTCCTGCAATAGTGTAAAGTGTGAAAATCTTTCTTTTTGTTGCAAACTTGTTATTGATATGCCTCAGGGACTCTGGACATTTCAGTGTATTTCCAGCCTAAAAGAAATCTAGAAGTGTCAGTCTGTGATATCCCATCATATTTTATATGTCAAATTTAAATGTCTTTGTACTGGAAATATTTGATATAAACTGTTATTGCTTTCTGTATGCCATAAAGATTGGACTGAATGCCCTTGAGCATTTTATGACATTTCATTCTGTAACTAAGTTTATCATAATTAGAAAACCTGCATAATTAATCCATGTGCAGTGCAATCTTTAATTTGTAATACTCGTCTGGGGTGAAAGTTTGTGTGCTTATATCACACTTCATATAGCAATTGAAAATATCACTTTTCTTTCTGGTTTCTTTTTTTGTTTCTGGATTACCTTGGGTTTTTTTTTCTTCTTTAAAAATTATGCTTAAAGGGATATTGAAGAAACTCATGAAGTGTTTCGTCACAGTTTCAAGAAAAAAAATAACGCCTCCCACCCAAAATACATCAAAGAAAATAATAGTCTAACCAACTCCCGTGATTTTTTTTGTATATTATCAGAAGTTTCCATTATATGTATAAAAGGATTTACTTCTTAGTATAGTGCAGAGCTTTGAAGTAGCAGCATCTTCAAGGGCAAGTTATTTTCTAACACTGATAATTAGAAAATATTTGAATAAATACAAATTTTCTGTAGTAGTGTGCATGTGTGTGCATGAATAAAGATTTTATATATACATATATACATACAAATATATATGGGTAGATAAGGAAAGAAGAAAGATAAGTTCCATTTTTAATATGGGAAGAAAGGACGATCCAGGGATTGGTCTGTGCCTGGAAAGATGATGGAACAGATCCTCCTGGAAATGATGTCAAGGCAGATGGAAAGCAAGAAGGTGATTGGTGACTGCCAACATGGCTTCACTAAAGGCAAATCATGCCTGAAAAAATTTGGTGGCTTTCTACAGTGGGGCTGCAGACTGGGTGGTTAGGAGAAGAGTGACAAACATAATCTACTAGTACTTGTGTTAAGCATTTGACACTACTCTGAATAACATCAATACCAAAAGTGAAGAAACATGGATTTGATGGAATGTATTAGTTCAAAATCAAACCAGTGAGAGATTTGATAGGAAAATTAAGATAAAGGCAATAATACAGAAACGCTGGCTTAAACTGGCAAGGTCAGTATACAACCTGACATCCTGTTGGTCAGGGTGCTGGTAGCAGTCTGATTAAGTGGTGGCTGTAGTCTAGTTGAAGTGACATATGTGGTTCTGTTGAAGCAGTGATCCTGTGGAAGGGTCTGCTCCTCCTCTGAAGGCCCAGTGGTGGTTGTGCAGCTCTTGTCGTCTGGTAATCCAGTGGGTAGCGCTGCTTGTGGTGTTCCAAAACTCAGATTGTATCCAGGTAGGAATGTTTGGTACTTACCCCTGGGCAGAGCATTTCACAATGGGATGATGTAATTTTATGAGTCATGCAGTGAGACTTGATGGCAGAGGTAACCCCCTGAGGGGATTACCAGGAATGAGTCATGTAAGAGGTAAAGAACACTGCCCCACCTGTTTTTAACAGTTTATGAAGATGCTCATAGAATAGATACTTTTGGTTACATTTTACATTCTAACCCAAGACAATGGACCTCCGGGTGAGCATGGAATTGGCTGGAAGCTTGTACTCAAAGAGTTGCCGTCAATGGCTCAATGTCCAGAGAGAGATCAGTGATGAGCAGTGCACCTCAGGGGTTCATACTGGAACTAGTATTATTTCACATCTTTTTTTGTGGACAAAGACAGTGGAATTGAGCGCACCCTTAGCAAGTTTTCTAAAGAAACCAAGCTGGGTGGTGCAGCCGACACGCTGGAGGAAAAGCATGACATCCAGAGAGACCTGGACAGGCTTGAAGATTGGCCCATGCAAAACTCTTGTGAAAACACATGTGCAAGGTCCTGCACATAGATTGAGGCAATTCCCACTACTAATAGAGGCTGGTCAGAGAAAGGATTGAGAGAAGCTGTGAGGAGAAGCACTTGGGGGAGTTGGTGAATGAGAACCTCAACATGACCTGAAAAATGAGCACTTGCAGCTCAATAGGTTATCCATTTACTGGGGTAGAATGGGCATCAGATGTACCACGGACAGCCTGAGACTCAGGGAGGTAATTCTCTCTGTCTCCCTTGTGATGCCCCTCTTCAAGTACTTCATCAGCTCTGAGGTCCCCAGCACAAGAAAGGCATGGAGCTTCTCAAGGGGGTGCAGGGGAGGGCCACAAACCTGATTAGAATCTGGAGTCCCTCTCCTATGACTACAGAGAGAGAGTTAGGGTTGTTCAGCCTGGAGAAGAGAAGGCTCTGGGGAGACCTTTTGGAAGCCTTGCCCTACCTAAAGGAATACTACAGGAAAGATGAGGAAAGACATTTCATCAAGGAGTATAGTGATATGATAAGGAATAAGAAATTTAAACTGGAAAAGAATATACTTAGAGTAGATGTTGGGAAACAGTTCTTTGCTCTTAGGGTGATGGGACACTGGAACATCACAGAGAATATGCAGATGCCCCATGCCCCATGCCTGAGAGCCAAGAGGAATAAAAATTAACATTTTTATATTCTAGAATATTGCCCTTGTCTAATGACTTGCATCATCTTCACCCCAGTTGTGCTTGTGTTAAGATGAAATGGAAATTTAGAACAGTTGTCACAATTGTTCTGTCAGCAATACCAGTTGAAATTTAAGAGGTGCTTACATTCAGCATTTGAAAATTGTAGGACTCTGAATTAAAAATATACAACACAAACACACACACACACACACACTCACATATATATATTTGTATATATATTATAAATATGTGTACATAAAACGCCATTCATGTGGGCATTACAAATGTGAACTTAGGTTGCTAGCTAATTACACAGATGTAAAAAGCAAAAATATGTCAAAGAAAGAAAGAAAGAAAGAAAAACATAAAACAAAAGGAAGGAATTATTTACTAAACACACACTAATCACATTTTCTATATCACAATTAATGTACCTTTTATTTCATTTTATGGTCAAGAATGCAGTTTTTCTTTGTATGATAAGTTTACTTGAAAAAACATGAAGAGCTTTTTAACTGAGAAAACGTGACATAAATTCACTGAATGGAACTTGATTTTACTTAAAGTCGTCAAAGACACAAGGAAAATACACTAGTGAGACATTGTTTTATTTGGTAATAGTGAAATTATTAGTCATATTCTTGAAGATGCGTAAAAAAGTAAAAATTAATGGGGGATTATCTACTCCTTAAATGTCTCTCTAGCAGCTGCCAAATGGAGCTCTTGGAAGTCTAAGGTATTTGAGGTTTCTTAGTTCATTTGCAATAACCAAACAGTGCATTCATTACAGTTTCTGACATTAGGTTGCATAACAACTGAATCTAGGCAAAGAAATTCTGACAAACACATAATTGTATAAAATAATTGAACCAGCAGGTATCCTATATTCTTACTGACTGTATGTAAAAGAAACATATAATGTGTTTTGTAAAAATAATTTACTAACCACCAACTTTCTGACAAGACTGGGGGCTGTAAAAGTAAACTAATAATAAAATAAGCTAGGAAGGAGATATTTGCATTTATAGCAATGAAGTTTTAATTTTATAATCATCTTAAATCAAGACTTATGAAATTGTAATGAAGTCCAATTTACTGTTAATAGCTGTTTAATTTCTCTGAGAATAAACTTTTTCTTGCATTTCAATAATCTACAGTGATGGTAAATAATTTAAGCAGCGTGGCACAAAAGATAGTGCTATGTATATATTTTAAATTAAGCTGTTTAAGGAAAAAATATGTAATGGCTTGAGGAGCAAAGTAGTTTGTGAAGAAGTAAACAGTAAAAGTTGCCTTGGAGGAAAAATAAACAAGCTTTCTAACGTCTGCAAATAACACAATTTCATAGAAGCATTTCTTATCCTATGTGCTCCCTTTGCTCTGAGAAGGCTTTGTGGCTTTAACAAACACTGTCTCTCTGTCTGTCTGAGCCCTGAGGGCACTGTAGGACCAACTGTCCTGGTGTCTGTTTCTTCTGCCCCTGGCCCATGGTCCAAGAGCCTTTTTCAGACCCTGGGGTCATTAGCAGTGCTGCAGAAGGCATCTTCAGTTCCCAACATTCTGATCCGTCCTCGGCCATTACCCAGGGACTTGAACAATCCCTGGGGCTGGAGCTGTCCTTGGCTGGCTGTCACCTGGGGGGGGTGGTGGTATGGGCCCTGGCTGGTCACAGCAAGTTTCCACTGTTCCTAAAGCTCATTGGAAGAAACTGGACCTTATGGCACCCTGACTACGTGCTTAGCTGACTAAAATGCTTGAAATAGAAATGACAGATACCGCTGTGGACTTCCCTTCCTGCAATGGTACTAAGAATCATTACTTCATTCATAAGAAGCATTATTTGCTTTAGTTGCAAAGTCAAGATATTTTTGAAGCATTTATTTTATCAGATCTATTTCAGAAAAAAAATCTTCTCTTCTTATAAAGATAAGCATTTTTGGTAATATTTATTTTTTTGTACTTCTTCCACTATGCTATTTTTCAGTTGATAGGAGGATGGATTGAGACAGGTATCATTGATTTGCTTTCAGAGTGGAAGAGGTATGTTAATAAACTCAGAAAACAGGATAAAGCATAACCTTGAAAGGTGACCCAATCACTGAGAAGATTCAAGATATCTGCAAGATTTGATTAATTCTTCATCCCGCTGAAAATGTATCTTTAAAGAAATTTTTTAAATGTTTAACTCACAACTCTTTCTGCAGGGTGCTGCATACAGTTTAGTCTAATTAAAAAAACTATATATTTTTTGCTTCAAGACAAAATTGAGAATGGAAACATAAGAACTATGCATAGAACATAAAAATGATAATAAAATATATTTGTTTTTTCTTTCCTCTACTCTGGCTTAAGCAAGAGATTGGATTTTTAGTTCACAAATGGTACTCAAAAGGATGTTTTAAACCATATGTGATATCATTTACAGACTTATGTCAGAAACTTTTTTTTTTTTTTTTTTAATCAGATAGTTTCTTGGACTCTGATTCTTCAGCTGGCCACATATCACTGCACTTGGGTTCAGGCTAGACCAAACTCTATGCAAAATTACAGCTTTAAGTAGTGTGAGTGCTTTGAGGCTAGTCACAAAGCAACTGTGGAAAAAAGATGGTTTTTTGTCAACAAAAGCAACACTGGTATTCCTATAATTCCTGAAATTGCAGTAGATATCCCAGCAGTTAAAGCTTTTTAGGCATTCAAGTAATTTTCCAGTCATATGCAGGACCTGATGTTTTGAATTTGAAAAAATTTCCTTTCAAACTCTGGTGTTTCTTTGTATGTGTCTCCCAAAAAGAAGCATATACTCAGAATCTGGAGTAGAAAATGGATTTATATATATTTGAGTGCATGACAAAATAAATTTCCATCTGCATGTCAGTGAAATTACTGCCAGAAAATTTAGAGATACTTTAGAGGGTGTCATTAACAATTTACCATGTAGGAAAATGTGTTAGTCAGGATCTTGTTAGTTTGTGCATCCATGATTATGGGTGGCATATCCATAGCACCCATAAGGACTAAATACAATATAACTACGTCTTCAATAAAGCAGATTCTATACATTTGGAACTAACAGTAACTAACTAACTACTAACAGTTTGCAGAAGTAAATCTCCCTCCTTTTTATCCCACTTCACCCCTACACTTCTAAAACATGTGTTTGCTGATCTCAATTACTTCAGAAAGTAAGGAAAAGGTGGGGATATTCCTCTGGAAGGTGAGAGAAATTGGCTTAAATATGTTCCAACTGAGGAGAGAATGGAATAATTTAATCTTAGAAGATTTCTAAAAACCTAAGTTGAATGGGCAAAAGAAGGCCATTACTATTTTTTCTTCATGTGACCACTGTTACGAGCCATGGATCAGGTTCTGGTGACCATAAAACCAGCAAATATTCTGCTATAAATCTGATGAACCAGAACTAGACTCTCTGAACACTTAAGAGTTGAAAGAGAATTTTTTCCAACAGCTTTTATAAAAAACCTCAAGATTAAGATAAAGCTTTCATTTCACAAATATGGCAGCATGTACTTTTACTTACTTTATACAAAATAAGTTTGGGATTTTTTCAGTCCCTCTACAGTTCTGCTTGACACTTTAGCTTTATAAATAGAACTTCCTTTAAAATTAGGCAGCTTCACTGAGACTACGCATTGCTTACACCTGCGAAAGCTAATACTTACTTAGCAAGATATGGCCTCTCATTTTCTAAAGCCAATACACCTCCTGTGCTTCTCCCAGGACATTACACAGGCTTTGTTAAATACTTGGTTGTTAGTATTCATCTAGTTAAGAAAGTACTACTTAGAATTCTCTCTGCTACTTTTCAGAACCTTCTCTGATCATTATCATAGTAGTGAATAAAATGTAAAATTCATAACATTAGGAAAAAAAAAAAAAAGAAAAATTATCACAAGGAGAAAGTTATTTGTTCCTGATAGAAAAAAAACAAGGTTCAGCACGAATATGTTATAATTTACCTGTCTATTTTTCAGGCAGAGACAATAAGGCCTTCATCAATTAAATGATTGATCAGTCTGAAAGTCTGTAGGATGTCTGTGAAGCCAGTACCTTTTATCTTGGTCATTCCTTCTCAAGCCTCATTCTACCATCCACCTGGCAGGTTTGCACCAGAATATTAACTGAATCTGGACAGGGAAGGAAAACAAGGGTATGTTTCCACTGAAGTGAAATATTTCAGTGGTAAATGTATCCCTGTAAACACACCAGTTTTAGCAATTAAACTGTTTTTTAGTGGAATGTGCAGTGGCCCCTTTAGAAGCACTGCTAATGGAACCAATAATACTTGTCTTTCTCTAGCAAATATCACAAGTTTTTCCTTGAATGTCCTTTCAGACCTGAATTATTTTGTTTTGCTTCAAATCTGGTTTTTTTTTCACACCTAATGACAGCCAAGTTGAAGACTGATTAGATTTAAAATGGGCATAAAGCTATTAGATCCATATGTTAGATGATATTCAGCTGAAAGAGGTAATTGTTTACATGACTTTGAATGCCGATAGCACAATAAAGGAAATCCCTAAGGCTAGCTTCTTCACACACTGCATTTGTTATCTACTGGAATTAGTTTACTACTCAAATCTCAGCTCTCATATAGCAAACTCTGAACACCACAATATGAATTTTTTAAAGGACTTAAATTAGTTACAGAGTTCTAGTTCAGTTCTGGCTGTACAAAGTGCCCTGATGAAAGACTCATCAGCAAAAACCCTAAGAAGCCAGCCTGCTATATTTCTGAAGACTTAAGAGTTGTTCTAAATTCTAATCAGAAACTGAAAATCTATAGATTTTTTAGGTACAGAAAACTGAAGTAAAAACATCTCAGAAATTTTTAACATTATTTTTGTGATTAAAGAAGATGCTTACAGTTAATATGACTACTATTCTACTAATAAAAATTGAATTTAACTAGCAAGTTCATGTCTTGACCTAGAAACATTTCTGTATTTAGAACAAAGAAGAAAACAAGGCACTCTCAGGTATAGGAAGGTGGACAAGAAATTTTATGATAAGTTCCTTTTTATGAAATGTCTATAATTACCAGTCCTAAGGTAAAATAAACCAGTTCCACTCTAAAAGAAAACTTACAGGAACTGTTATGAAAACCTATAAAAACACATGCTGCTTAGAATTTTGAGGAGATAAAAAGCAAAGGATTTTCAGAAAGTGAAATAAGCCTTTGGATGATACAAATTTTATTTACTATACTGAAGTTATCCATTTTTAACCTCCAGGCAGTTATGCAGTCTTAAATTAGAGATAAATCTTGTGCAAAATAGAAATCAACCATGTCTATTTTCCCAATATTTTAGGCAGTAAACCCAAAAATAAATGGCTTCATATTCCAAATGCAATATTAGTGTTCTAGTAAGAATGCCACAGCTGGGATTGTTTATTTAATGAACATGAGTACAGATAGTGTTTGTTATTTATTTTTAAATTTAGATTCAATTAAAAATACAATAGGGCACTACACAGAAATAAGCATTGATTTTTAACAATTGACTCCTGGAAACATTGCAGGAGAACACTTAAATAGGAAAAAATCCTTTCATAATGTTGGAATTAGAGCCATAATTCCCTGTGTGAAGTGTACTAGAAATTCCTCTGAGTTTCTGCTGATACCTGGAGCATGCTTATTAGCAAATACTAACAGAGCCTTTGATTCAGGTTCTATTTATCTGTAATTTCTTATTTTGTTCCCATGAGCAGTATTGTGTATACAGATTTTTTTTTTTTTAATAATGGAAATTACTGCCTCAACTATGCAGAATTTCTGAAGAATGACCTGTAGGAACAGATGACCACTGGTTGGCCAGGATAATATGGTGTTGTTCAAATAAGAATATGCTGATGGATCATTTTGTTAAATTTAGAGGTTAGCCATAAGAAGATTTTTCAGATTCAGGGCCAAAGCTAAACATCTTTGAGGCACCCAAAAAGAAAGAAAAATATATCATAAAAAAATGGCTTTTTCCATTTTACAGGTAATGGAAACTGCAACAGCAAAAATAAGATATCACTCGAATATACAGTTTTATTAAGTTTACTGCTTTCCAAAAATGCCATGACATAGAAAATTACTTTCAAATTCTTATCAATAGTGTAGGGTTTTTTTCCCAGAGCCATAGTTTTGGATAAAAATGCAGGTATGAAAGACTTCAAACAAACCTAAAAAAAAAAGAAAACTTGTCCCTGAAGTCCATTAAGCCAGAAATGTGTAATGTATTTGTAGTTTCATGTGGAGGTTCAGCTACCTGTGTAAGGTTGACCTATATTAGTTACCCAACGAAGATTGACAAAATCATTTTCTAGCAAGATGTGCAGCTCGGAAGTTCAGAAGAAGATAAAAATTTCTCTCTTAGCATTGAAGAAACACCAAACACTTACAGATTTAGTAATTTTAAATATCTATAAACCTTGAATGTATTAAGAATTTCTCCTAAAATACAGAAAACCCCCATATTTTTCTCAGAAATAATCAATACTTTTTAGGATCAAGTCAAAAGAAATGTAAAACATAAACATTCTGGAGAAAGTTAGAAATTAAAAAATAGAAATTGGAGAAGTTTTGGGGTCTTTTTTCCCTGTTTTAAGATGTACTTAATTATACTCACATCATAAATATATGTGTGTTAAACTCCTTGAATGACTGTCACAGACATCTTTTGTGAAAAATCCTTTCTTTAGGATTTTTCCCCCTTCTGAGAAGCTGTGGCCTCAGCAACAAAATGTAAACAATGGTTATCTGCTGCTGTGGAATGCAACAGGTGGATCCGTGATTGGTCTTGGGTGAATGTTTGGATTCAGTGACCACTCACGGCAGAGCTGGGTCTCACTCTGTGCTGAGACACAAACCTTTGTTTATTCATTCCTTTTCTATTCTTAGCTTAGCTAGCTTCTGAGAACTTTTCCTACTATTTCTTTTAGCATAGTAATAATGTAATATATATCATAAAATAATGAATCAAGCCTTCTGAACATGAGGTCAAAATTCTGGTCTCTCTCTTCACCCTGAAAAACCTCCCTGACCTCCCTGAAAATCTCCGAAGTAAAAGTTTTGCAATAGGCTTCAAAATTCAGTTTGAGAGGGAAGGGAATAATATGAGAATCTGTCTATATTATTAATTTATGGTTAAAACCAATTTTTGGTATGAGTGGGGAAGATAAAACTATCTTCAAATGTTTCAAGAGGTCTTATATACTTATAAAGGCATCAATTCTGTTATTACATAAAAAAATTAGCAAGATTCTGACCTCTTTGACCCAGGATCAGAGCAAGGCCCACGAGTAAGCAATATTTGATTTACATGTAAGAGAGTTTCTCACTGTTTCACAGGTGGGAAGCTACAACATAACAAATACAAAATTCCATCAAATGAGATGCAAAAAACTGATATTTCAAAGATAAAGTCTGCCCTTGCTTCAACTGCTAAGAGTTATTTTTTGGATAAATAATATCTTTGGAATTTAAGTTCTTTTCAAAAGTAGAAAATATTTTGTGGGTTTTTTTTTCTTTTGGCAAACCAATGAGCTGTAAAATAATAGACTTTAAACAAAACCATGAATATAATGTGCCAAGACAATACATACAATCTAATTGACATAAATGTCTTACCTCGTGTCTTTGAATCATAGTTTCAGCATGATCATGACAGCTGTCTTTTACAATTACCAAAAACATTTTCTATGAATCTGGTGCTGAAAATAGTTTATTTCATTAAAAGCACATGAATTCTTCCCTCCCCTCTATTAAATCAAACAAAGAACATATTTCAATTAACTATTGTAGATAAGAGCAAAAAAGAAGGATATAAAGTTGTATACCATCTGTGCTGTTAAACCTATACACAATGAAGTGTTCCAAAGATGGAATTTTTATTTCAAGTAAACTTTTAATTGCTTTGCTTTTATGGGATTGCTTACCTTAAACTTTTCTGTCTATACAAAATATGTGCAATTGCCATTGATGTAATTAGAAAAACATAAATTTTGAGAATTGTTACAACAACATATATTTTGTCTTCCTGCTTTATTTAATATATGTCTTACCTTTAGTTTCCTTTACATCTTTTCTGTAGTTATCACCATTAAACTTCAAAGTTAAGTTTTGCAAAATTCACTTACATGTAGAAAAGATGCCATATTCCTCATTGTAAAAGCAGTCTTACCTAATGTATTCCAACGTTTTTCTTCAGCACATATTTATCTTCATACCATATTCTTGGTAGGCATATAATAAGCTATTTTTTGTAAGAAGGAAAGTATTGCCACAGCATTTTTCAGTAGAAGGTAATATGGTTTCTGTAGTATTCTGTCAGGTCTGTTTTCTCTGCACTCACTGGCCAGTAACAAGAAATTACTTTATTTTTGGAAGAAAATCAAAAAATAGTGACATGTTCAGACATTATCTGCTTCCCATTAGGTTCAACAAGAGAGAAACAATGCAAAGAATAGTGATGATACCAAAAAAAAAATATTAAGAGAATATTATGAAATTTAGCACCTCTGATAATTACACAGCCATGAATTTTAATGGATTTATGTCCTAATATCACTTAAAATTTAGTTCCTTTCACCTCCATCTAGTCACCAAAAGGTGGCATTTACTTTAAGCTTATTGTTAAGACACTCCCATTAGATAACAGAAAAAAATTAACACCCTAAAGCAATCCAGAGTATGGATTGCTTATCAGAAGTGCTTGACAAATAAGCCTGAGCTAGAAACTTTGTCAGCAGCTAGTTACTCTCCAGATTGCTAAAGAAAACATTTCCTACAGAACATCAGAGTGGGATATATTTTGCCCACCTTCAAATACCTAGTAGTTAGAAACTGGCTTTAACCTTTCAGTTCAAGTGCCCTGGTCAGTGTCAGGTATTATTTTCCATGGAAGAGGCATGCCCCCCCTTGATGTCTTAGGATGGGATGATTTGCTGCAGAAAATATTATTTTCAGTCAGCTACGGAGAGATTTTAAACTTTTTTGCATTAGGTGCCTATTTTCTCATCTTTTTTAATTTTTGTGATATTTAACTTATTTTTGCCAGCTACTTCTTTATAAGTCCCTAATTAACCTAACATTTATTTAATTTGTTCCTGAAAAAATATTTACCTGACAATTGTCAGGTGCTATAAAGATTAGTATTCAATTATAATTTAAATCTTGTAGTGAGCACTGGCAGAGAAACAGAAAATATTAACTTCTCTTGGGATGAGAAACCATCTTTGCACCTTTCTGGAGCATATGTGTTTGTATTTATTTTCTGTGTGCATTTATCTTTCTGTGTCATCCCAATTTTGGTGCTATTCAAAGCTTTCCTGAAAATATAGTATAGTCTTGCCCTATATAAATTGGTTCTGTTGAGTTTGCTTCACATGGTTAAATTCTGGATTTTCACATGGTTAAATTCTGGATTCAAGACTAAATCTTTTAAAAAATAATATTTTTAAAATAAATTATAAATAATTTAATATATCTCAAAATTATGTAACTGCAGTGACCAAAAGTTGTTTCAACAATTTTTATCTGCATATTTGAGTGAGGAACCCAGATATAGCTGAGACCATAATTTTTCTTCCTCCTCGATTTCCTCATTACCTAGATCAGTGAGTACAGCTTTAGACCACTGTAGACCCATCACTGTATGCTTAATTTGCTTGGGGCATCAAAAAAATAATTTTCTGCCTGTACCAACAATGCAGAACTTGCCAGGATATGCTTTTTTTTTAAAGTTTATTATTTTACTAGAGAAAAAACATTTGATTTTATGGCTATAGGAGGCTAGACTAGACTATGCTACACTGTATTACATTGTGCACAAGTTTAAGCTGATAGTCCCGATGTACAAAATACTGCTTACTACTGTGGAAGCTTTGCCATATACTTGCATGGATTCCCAAACTCATTCAAGCACACTTGTTAAAATATAAATCATGCCCTTAAATCATGCCTAAGTGCTTACAGAAATTGTTAATTCTTTTCATACTTCAGCAACAAGACTTTAAAGTTATGCTGGAAAAGAGGCAAACAATGTGGATACTACACTGGGCAAATGACACTTCCTTTCTGAAGCAGTGTAACTTTGTGTAAAGTATTAGATTCAGAAGGCCTCCACCTGTTTAAATGCATAATATCTAATAATAATACTACATAATAAAATTTTTCTGCTGCATACATGTCTTGTTAACAGCAGAAAGCACTAGGATTTCCACATGAATGAGGGACACTGGACCAATTTATTGCTTTCTCTGGGACTGGATGATGTTTATTTTGGATGCTGTCATGTGACAAGGAATAGTTTTAAATATGACTGCTAAAGAACAGTCTCTGACTCCTGAGTAAATGGGGAAGTGTTGGGTGTCTCTATTAGCAGCATCCTTGTCTAGGATTCCATGCACATGAGGCCTCAAAGCAGCTGAATGTAGGTATCTAAAATCTACACAATGCTTGTTTTCTTATAGTTGAGTTCTTACTTGGATGTAGCTTTTGAGGAATAACTCAAATGGAGTCTTCGAAATGGAACAGACTTCCTGTAACTGAATGGACTTTGTGCCATGTATCAGAGTTATTTGTCTACACTGTATTCTAGAGGAAGCCAGAGAAATAACAGTGCTTTACAAGAGTAAGGACAGAAGTCTGAAAAACAGATTTGCAAAGTATTCCAGTGAGTGGAAAGCATGAAGAAGATGGATCAGAGTTTAATTCAAAATGTACTTAAATGGGTAAAAAATAGTGTTGCTACAGGCATATAAAAATATTATTGTGCATGGCACTAAATTTGATGTTAGCTGACACACCAGCTCTCTGAATTAACTACTAGTGGCATATTTCAAATTCATTGTTGGGAGACATGTTGACTTTTTTGTCATAAAACCCGAACAGCTGTATTTTAATAGGGAATTTAGGGAAAAGAAAAAAAGAAAGTTATTAAATGCATATCAGTGAATACAAGTTACAGAAGAAACAATTTCTTTTCCTATTCAGATATACAGTGAAGGAGTTTTTATAAAAAGTTTCTTTTTGATTGGTCCCTGTACTAATTTTACTTTAATGTAGACAGCCCTTAGTCATTAGCATTCATATTCTTTCACATTCAGTGTGTAGATTTTGATAATATGGGAATGAAAATACAATTGTTAATCAATCAAATATCCCCCAATACTGTTTGACCTTACACATTTATTTAATTTGATATCAGTAGCATTGTGTTGCATAGAGTCTTTTTTTTTTTTTTAATAACATAAGGAAAAGTTAACAACAAATAATTTCAGTACCATTGCTTTACCCTCTTCTCTCTTTGCAAGGACATTTTTCCTGACTCCAAAAAATCTTGCCTCCCAGAATATACAGTATACTTGCAATAGTTTGTTACTTTCTGTGTAATGCAATTTTAGCATTAGGAAAGATTAATTCCAATAATTACTCTGATGAAATCTTTTGCTTTTTGTTAATTCACATTTGGAATGATCTAGGCATTAGTACTTCTTTTGAATTGAGGTTATATATTTTAAAGAGTAAGCTCATAAAAAAAATATTATAAAGCATGAGAAACGGATTAATAAGAGTTGAATCCTTCTGAGATATTCAGTTTCTATTTATTAATTTCCATCATTCTGGATGATACTGTTCTTAAGCTTGCTGAGGATTTTGTTTATTTAAAGAAGAGAAAGAAGTAATGATTCAAAGTTTAGCATTTATATTCCTTCTTTCTTAACAAAATACCATACATACAGCAGCCAGCTCTAAGTACTTGTGTTCTTCTTCACCTGTATGTTTTCAACTCTCAAGATATTTCACATTCTTATTAAAGTTCTGTGTTTACAAGTTCAGCTTAATGATACCAACATTGATTTCCCATTACCTGTGGATTAAATTTTTATAGTTTCCCTTATACATGGAATAGAATTCCACAGAACTTTCTAAAGCAGGATGAACAATAAAATAGGATTGAAAAAGATACCTTAAATAACCCTTGGAGTAAAGGCAGAGTGGCAAAAAATAAAATTTAAATTCATATAAGTTAGAGGAAATTGGTTATTGACAGAAATATTTGTACTATAACCAAAACTCAATTAATTTTTCCTGAGATATCAAAAAATCAAGTTGTCCAAATAGCATTTAAGATTCACAAGTACAGTAGTGCTGTGTAAAAAGTCTGTCTGGCAGCCAAGCTTTCAGTGGGAAGTGTGGGGGTACTAAGGATAAGAGCAAGAGGAAGAAAACTGATGAAGAAAATTATCTCCATCCCAGCCAGACCTAGAAATCATATTTAGAACAACAGCTCAGGTCTGTGTCAACAAACCCCAACATAAGTGAACCAGAACTATAAAAACCATAACCTTGCAAGTAAATTTAATCAGTGAGTATTAAAAATAATTGGATCTGGTTTTATTGTTGTGTACTTTTTTTTCTGTCTATTCAAGACATTGAAACATTTTGAGTGGAAGGGTGATGATGCCTGGTGTGTGCTGATGCACCGGTGTCTAATGATAGATCATGGAAAAGCATTTTCAGCTATTATAATATTTTTGACTTCTTTTCATTTTTCTTGCATGTATACTTGAGCCAGACTTGCAAGAACATAAGCATCTTTAAAATTTTTATCCTTCTGTGAAATTTGCTTCATGATGAGCAGTGAGTTTAAAAAACTATTTACGAAATATTAAAAAACTATTTAGGGACCTGTGATCTCATACTTACCTGGAACATGATCTCAGGAAATTCACTTCTATAGAAGCAGGCTGATAACTAACACACTGAATAATTAAAATGTTTTCAGAGCTAAATTCAATTCTAAACTGAGACAGAAATAATCACTGCATCCAATGCTTTCATGAGTCACAAGCTGCTGTCAAATTCTGTTGTCAGAAAAAAAGAGATTATAATAGAATAAATTAATAAGAGTGTTGTTTGTCAGTTGAAGGACTTCGACTTTATCAAGCACTGTAATACTCAGGGAGTACTGAACCCCATTTTGTTCATCACATTTTGGGAAATAATGAAATGGATATATCTCAATGGATGTAATTATAACTGTGTTGTCACAAGTCTAGAGTATGGAGCTAGCAAAAAAATTGTAAAGAACAGGGAAAAGAAATGGAGGAAGTAATCCAAAAGAGATATGATGGAGTCTTCTGTTAGTTAGAGGTTTTTTTAAGCCAAGGGCAATAATCGGTTCTCAAAATCTTTGGGAAAAAAGCAATTGCAGCAATAGAATGTTAGATATTATGTCAGATATACATGAAAATGTCAGAGATTATTAAGTGTTCAAAAAGACTATTTAAAGATTACAGTGTCTTTATAAGAAATTTCAACCACACTACATCCATATTTATCAGAAATGACCTCGGTATGAGTAATCTTGCCTTAGGGTACGGGTGATATAATAGAATCTTTGGTGTACTGTTCAATCAATTTTCAATGAGACAAGCAAGGTGGTGGGGAAGAAAAAAAGAGTTTTCTCCATTTTTTTAGATTAAATAGAAACATTAGGTTAAATATCCATGGAATAAACATAATTTTTGCCTGTATACCTAAACCTATAGAATTGAGTCCCTATTGTACATTTCTTCTGACATATGAATAACTAGTTTCACAAGATTCAACACTAAAAGGTGTAACACACAAACTGTAAACACTGGAATCAAACATATTGGTGTAGTTATATCCTTGGTGACTATAGCAGTTCAAGATGATTAGGAAAATACATTTGAAACTGAAAAAATTCCAGATTTCTGCTATCAAACAAGCCCTGAATAAGAAACAGGAAAGGTGAGGCTTTTTTTTTTTTGTTGTTTTTTCAGGCTATGCTGATATATTAGCTTTTACACAAGCTGACATTATCAAGATTTTTCCTATTATTTCTAAGACAAAGTGTCTTCTTCACTAGACTGAGTCTGTTAGGAGTCCTTAATGCTTTTGCCCTCGTCTATGAGGAACATCAACAATTACAGGAAGCACAAGACGGAAGTGATTTAAAACTTCTTCTCCACACCTCTTTTTCCCCCTTCAGCTTATTCAGCAGTTACCTTACAGCTACCAGAAGAAGTAGTTCTGTGCTGGATTCTGATATGAAGCAAATACAAAAGCTCCATCTGTCTTTCCAAACTCAAACAATATAACATTTCTCTTGTTCCAATATTTAGCCAGACTCAGAACATGGATTAAGAAAAGCTGCCTGAGCTAAACCATATTAAAACAGAGATTATACAGATTGGCTGTCTGCAGCACTACAATGTGCTATCATCACAATTCTGTCTGCTCTAGTGAAGACATCTATGTCTTGATAGGAGTAAAAGTCTTGTAAAAGGGCTTAGCAGAAATGTACAAAGTATCAGGCTAGAATAAAGAAAATACTTCATTCCAATATTTATATTTTTGAAATATAGTGTAAATTAAGGGGTTTTTTTTGTTCTGTTTTATGTCCATAGAAAGTGACATAATTCTTTCGCATTTTATTGTCTTCAGTGAGAGCTCTCAGCAGCTTTCATTGATTTTTGACTTTTACTTTCTAGTCATCCAACATTTTGGGAAGGGAGTCACTTCCTAGCAGGCCATCTAGAAGGTTTCTTTGTAACAGTGCTCATTCTTTAGCCAGATCTGTTTTTCTGCCTCCGTACTGGTAAAAGACAATGTATGAAAATTTGGGCCTGAAAATCTAGAGGCTTAGAACATCAAAGTACTATTCATTGCCTATTTTTGTGCTATTTGATTCATTATTGAATAGCTCCACTTAGAGAAAAGCAATCTCAGGGAATTTGCAATCTTAAAAGTTTGTCTACCTGTGTTCTGCATTAGCTAAAATTTGAAGAACAAAACAACAAATTATGCCACCATAAGCAAGTACACAATAATTTCTCTTAGTTTTCAGATTTTACAATCCATCCCCATATACAGATATTATTAATTGTTCATTGATCATAATGGCAGTCATGGTGAAGGAGAAGAAAGAGCAATTTGAAGGAAAAGAAGAAGGAGAAGGAGTAGAAGAAGAAGAAGAGGAGGAAGCGATATGAGATGAATTTTAGTGAACCATATTCGGACCATACTCTGTAGAGGCTGGGACATTTGTTATTCCTAGTAATATTTGAAACTTGAGAATCTATTATGAACGAGCTGAAATTAATCTCTCAGAAATGTATGGTGTTTTCAGAAACTCAGTCAATGAACACATTTTCTTGATTCTTGAATGAATTGCCAATATTATATTTATATACATATATATGTATTATATATATAATATAATATATAGACATATATGTATATATATTATATATAGACATATGTATATATATACACACATATATATATGTATGTGTATATATATATACATAGTGCTTCAAATATTTTCAAATATAGAGTACGAATTATTCTGAGCATGTGGGTTTTTAATCTTCCAACTATTATTCTCATTTGTTTTCTGTCATTGAAATTCAGATTAATTTTCTTAGCTAAGAACATAAATCAGGGGAGAGTTCTTTAAATCTCTATTTAACACTGAGTGAGCCTCATAAGGCCTCTAAACAATGCTTAAGTTTCCCCCTTTCCACTTTTAACAGACCTTTTCCACTATCCCTATGATTCTGGGATCAGAAACACTGGATGGTATGCAATTGTGATGCAATTAATTTTGGCTGTGCTTCAAATTATGCAGGTGGTGTGGACACATCTTTGGACTGTTGGACTTTCAGTCAGGAAGCACACCTAGGTCTGTTGGGTCTGGATTGATTTTCACTCCAAAGTGAAAATCACAGCCAAATCAACACCACTGGTTCTTCTGCAAGCAGCATCTTCCAGCCTAAAATGACCCCTCTTTTTCTGAAGTGTTTATCCATTGCTATTTAGTAAACAGAAATGGAACTGGGATTCTCAGAATAATTCTAAGGATGTTTCATTTGCATGACTTTTTTTTTATTTTTATTCTGGTGGTACAGAATTATGAGAGGAGGTCTTATTTCTATTGTAACTACAGTAAGAGTTGATGAGTTCCTAGAAGGACCTGACCCAGAATTTAGAGAGAACGGAGCTGATGCCCAATGTCATCCTTCACCACACACACACCAGTGTTATTATGAGGAGCTCTCTGTGTATTAATTGCAGTAGGACGGAATATTTTAGAAAGAAAGGCAATCATTAGCTTTGCATATAATTCTTTTGACATGATGGGACAGATAGAGGTGCAAGTAAAAGACTTAGAGGCAATGATCTTGTTTCCCACTTATTCATATCAGTTAAACTGCTTTATTATTGTTTTAATAACCATGACATTTTGAATGAATGTTCATTTAGGCTTTTAACTAGGAGTGTTGCCAAGACACTGCTGTGCTTTTTTCCCTAACATTTTCCTCTTCAAATGTCTGCTATTTGTCCTAAGAATCTTTCATCTACCCTGTCTTGCTTCTTTGTTTCAATGGAGAATTTATATGCAGGTTCTTTTGAAATGCAAGATGCCTAACCCCACTTATCAGTATTTGACAATCTGTTATAACCAATAAGCATCTTTTAAGAATTAACTTAAATATTTGTTGTAGAATTTCTTTCTCTTTTTATCATAGGTTCTGCAATTTTATTTTTAGCTATCATAAAAAGTCCACTATATCCCTTACTTTTCCAGTAACTAAAAATTATCCATAGATTTGTGTGATACGGAGCAAGTTTT
The DNA here is from genome assembly GCF_028018845.1 of Melospiza georgiana. Classification (NCBI taxonomy): domain Eukaryota; kingdom Metazoa; phylum Chordata; class Aves; order Passeriformes; family Passerellidae; genus Melospiza; species Melospiza georgiana. The sequence goes on along the minus strand of NC_080430.1, from coordinate 87,323,611 downwards.
GTTTCAGTGGCTGTTCATGCTGTTAACTCGTTTCCTACTGCTGTTAATTAGTTTTCTTCCATTTCTAAGCAAACCTTGGAGCTGTAATTTCACTTCTCTGTGAAATTTCAATTCTCACTTCAGTTGTGATGCTGGTGAGGAAATTTGAAGAGTGTTATAATAACAGAAGACTAGACAAGGCTAAGGAAGGTGATATTGTAAGAGTTTACTGTCTGACACGAAACCTCATGTAGTGGAGATTGTGAACCAACCAACCAGAATTGCTACCATCCACCTCCCTACCTCCCCTTGTTTAGTTTCAAGGCTACAGATGCCAGTGGAGGGTAAAGTTTGAATTTCTCCTCAGGAGTAAGAAATGTGTGAGGCACATTAATGGCGATAAAAAAATACAAGGAAAAGAGCTTGAAGGACAATCACATGCTGCACCAAAGTATTTCAAGATGTTGGTTGAGCTTCAGTGAAATGCTATGATCCCAGCTTCCCAGCTGCTGGCACACAGGCATTCAAGCCTCTGAGGGCACAGACTTACTCCAGTTGCTTGCACACCCTACTCTGGCTGCTCAGGACTCTCTGGCCCCCCATGTGGCTGATTCCATTGAATTGTCATGTCTAGAAATGCAGGAACAGGCACTCTTATACACATACCTGCTCTCCCTAATATCCCGTAAGTCTGGTGTGACCCCAAACTGCTTTTGGCCTGCACCCCATAATGTGTGTCACCCCTACACAGCAGCACCCCTTAGTGCAAGAGGCGATGGGTGGCTGCTCCCCACAATTCACAGGATGGGTTCCATGGCCAGTAGCTCTGCTTTGGCAGCTCAGGGAGTGGCCTGGAAGTCCTGCTGCTCCTCAGGAATTCTTCCTTTGTGCGGGCACCTGCCATGTGTACTGCAGTGTTTCTCTGGGCTTTTGTGATGGGCTGCCACGCTTAACGAGGAACCCACTTGCCATCGGCAAATATATACAACCACGAACAGGTACGGGACATCCGGACCCGTGACATGAGCTTTTTATTCAACACATCAATCTCAGCACATTGTTATACAATGGATCCTGGATCCTGGATCCTCGCTGATCCACAGGGAATGCCAAAGAGGTGTGGCGTTACAGCACAGCATAAAACCATCTCAGCCTAGATTTCAGCCAATCACACATAGAGCAACACATATTGACAAGCGTTCTATCCAATCATATGAAACACACGTAATGGTAGTTAAAACAAAGACTTGTTCAGAAGAGACAAAGAACAGAGCTCTATTCATGTTAACCTTCTAAAGATATACATTAAATAACCTTGTTGCAATCCATAAGCCAGTTCTACAGAGGTCTGTTGTTATTTGTCACGTATGCTCTACTGCTTAGAAAACTTTTCGCTGTATTTGCAATGCTAACAAAACTTCTGCCTGACGCCTATTCTTTTTTAACCATTTCATTAAAACCCTGTAACTTTATGAATTCCAGCAATGGGCCTTTGCTGGGCTGAGGGTCCCTGGGCTGGGCCAAGGGAGCCTCCCACCCTATTCCTCCCTCTGTTGTGTCTCTAGGCTCCTTTGTGGGTGTCCAGAGGAGACTTGTCACATTGCCAACTAGATACAGACTTGTCTTTGTGCAGTTCAAAGGGCACATTTAAATTGACATTCTAAAATTCAGTAAGAGAAAATATACCTGCTACTTGCTTCATGTATCCATCATGAATATAAAAAGAAACATCTAAGATTTGTCATGGAAATTTTAAGTTTGGGGCCTTGGCTTTGTAATTTAACTATATTTTTAGTAAGATTTTCTTCCAAGCCCTGCCTTGTGATGTTGGTCTTTAGTTTCATCAGCCATGCATTTCACACAATATTTAGTTATTTTTCAAGTTTCCTTGGGTAGAATGGAAAAGAAAAAAACATAACAGTGGCGTAGTTCTTGCAAAAACAGAATTTAATTTTTCAGGGACTAAAATGAAATTTCAGCTTTTTCAACTTTTTAGTTTTCATGAAATCAGCTTGATAATGGGCTGCAAAGCATAGTCTTGTTTTTGACTTGCACTTGAAGAAAAAATAACTCATTTATGTGGTATACACATGCCAGCCAACTGGTCCTCATGTTGTCTCTTACTCGAGTGCAATCCTATTGAGCGCTGCTAAAATGGCCTGATGCCATTTCTCTCTATATGTGCTTCAGAAATTTTTCTTTTTATGTTGAAGATAAAAAAATCATTCCTACTTTTTTTTCCATTATGAACAGGGCTCAGTAGGTTTTGAATGCTCTTAGACTAAGGTGAAAGAAGGTTGTTGAAAATCTGTTTGTAGCTGAATTTATTTTGCCTGAGCAGTGTGAATTATCTTCTAAAGCTAGAAATATGGTTCTATTGTTTTTAAAACTAGATTAGAAAGTTTGCTGCAGCCAAAACAGAGCTTTCAAATAATCTCCAAATGTATATTTAGCCCTATAATTCACACTATTTTAAATTCATATATTTCAACAGGAAAACAGCTAGACATTGCATTATAATATACTTTACAAGAGTTATCCTTTTCTCCTTTGAAGGAGATGCAGAAGATTTTCAGTTCCATATGTATACACAAACACACTACATTTTATTCTGAAATATACAAACATAGATATTTTTTCCCTAAATTTTAACACACTCACATAATTTCCCTTCTGATTCATATACATAGCATCCTAGCAAAATGCTCTTAAGTCAGTGGATCACAATATATTTGATTACAAATGCAGGAGCTTAGTTGAGAATTCAACATCCTTTCAATTTTAAAATGCATTATTATAATAACTGGATTGAGGCACATTATGAAGATAGAGGAGTCTCAGGGAAGTCACCTTTATCAAGAAAGACAGAAAATAATTGCAATCTGAGCCCCATTTTCACAAATTAATGGCTTTTCTCCTGAGGCTTCACAGGCTAGCTAATCTTATGTTTAGCAACACAGTCTTCAGGGCATATCCCTGCTCCTTTTCTGAACAAGGACCACTTATGAGTTCATAATATTGCAATTAAGTCAATGGCCACTCTGTCATAAATGAAACTTAGCAATCAGTGATTAAAAATTAGGTAGAATTTGCATGTTTTGGATTTGTCAAACCCTCAGCATTCTTTCTAGATGGGCATAATGTCTTATTTAAAGCTCTCTGAACAGGTACATTTTAATGCTGCTGAGGTTCCTCCTGATCAGTAAATCTCCACAGCCTCATGTGCAGATTAAGTAGCAAAGGTTGGGAATTAAGTGAATGTAGGTACTGTACTAATGATTAAATTACAGGATCAGTGAAAAAGCAATGTAAGAAGTTTCTCCCCATTCTAACAATGATTTTTTTTTCCCCAGAGCAATTACTCAAACAAATTCATTTTAGATACAGACGTCATGAAATTGCAAGAAAATAAATAATCCTCAGTCACAAAATTTATGAAAACCTGACTTGTCCATTTAGACTTCTTAGAACCAATAATTATATTTAATAGGTCAGAGGGTTTTTTGTTTTCAGTGTGATTTTGTACTTCGAAGTTAGCAGACTTGTTTGCACCCTTCAGAATACTAGTCAAATTATAACAAATGTCTATGAAATTGCTTTGTTTATCTGTTCAACTTCCCCACTTATTCACAGAAGAGACACCTGAAGTATATCACCAAACAGCAATGGGTTTGGTTATAAACTCCTTTTAACCAGAAATACTATATTTGTTGGATAAAAATAAGGGGGTGCTTTGGAAATAAAAATGCAAAATAAAAGAAGAAACAAAAAGTTATAACAAAGGAGAAAGCTACTATGTAGATACAGAATTTTAAAATCAGTAAGTCACAATCTCCAAAAAAACCCAGACAGACTAAGCTTAATAAGATCCATAATATTTCTGGAAAGGGAGCATTTTGTACTTTTTGTTATGTGAAATGCAAATGAAAAACAAAATAAAACAAGCAAGAAACCAGCTCAGCTGGTTTACTTGCCTTAGGGTGAAAATGTCAGGTCCCTGCAGCCCAGTGGGGTATGGGAAGCAAACAACATCTCCAGGCCATAGTCACACTTTAAATACCCAGTATATACACTCTTTAAGGAAATATTTCAACCAGGAGCAAACAGTATGCTTCTGAGTCCTGAGCTTTGCAGACTTGGTTTATCTGTTTATTTTTTCATTTTCTCTTTTTTTCCACATTATTCCTTTTGTGAGTTATTTCATGGACATGTCTACGGGGTGAAGTTTAAGCCGCCATCAGCTACCGGATGTTTGGCAATAATTTTAAATGGCTTCAAAAAACAGTTACTCCCCCTTAAACTGTTAGTGCACTTCTTCCTAGGCTCCTGCACTTCAGTAACATCTGCATCTTTGGGATGTTTGCCTATCTAGCTTAATGAATCTCTTCAACACTGCTTCTATTGTTTCTGGGTTCCTTATCTATCATCCCTTCCTCCCAACACTTGTTTCTCCAGGCATTCCTGTGCTACCATGTGAGAGGGTTTAAAAAAGAGCAAATCAAGCAGTGACACAACCACTCACTCATGCAGCTGATCTCTTACTGATGTTCTGTTCAGTCATTACTGCCAGATGTCCTGTAGCACCAGAAACTAATGGTTGCCATCCCTTATGACTGAGACACCATCAAGAGCAGGGTCATTATTCTGTTTTCTAATCACTGTGCAATGATTACTTCTTGCTGCAGACAGCTGATATATCATCACCTGGGATGTACTGCCTGGATACTGTACCGATTGGAATCTCTGTCTTCAATGTAATTTGCTAAGGGACTAATGGAAGAAAACTTGACTGGTCTAGTTTAAATTATCTACTCTGACAGAGTTGATACCAAGAAAATGTATAATTCTGTCTTTCTTTAATTTTCTTACATCTTGAGGATATTTAAGGAATCTACTTTGCACCATTTTTCAGCATGAATATTCAATAAAGTCTACCTGGAAGGTGAAGATCCTTCATCATTTAAACATTTTTTCTGGTAAGCTGATGATATGAAGAGGTTTGGGGAGCTCCAGATGAATCACACTTCTTTTTCAGACTATCAGGCAGTAAGAATTCCTGTATGAATCAATAAAGGACATGGAAGTTTATGGCAATAGGTGACAGCAAATACATAGGCTGTTTATCCTGTGAGTTGTTTTGTGTATATCTATACAAGTGCTTCACTGTTTAGTGGCTTCTCTGTCTTGGAGATATGAAATTTTATCTCACCAATATGCAGCTGATATACAGGTACCCTTTCCCTTTTTTTTTTTTCTACTTCTGTAATGTCCAGCATGGAGGAATCCACATCCCACAACAGATTCTAAAGTTGTTAGAGTACAAAATATAGATTAAATTTTGACTTTTAGGTCTGGGTCAAAATTCTGCTAATGAATCAATTATCTATTTGATTTTCTTGTACATGCACCAGAAGAAATGCATATACATTTAAAGAGAACAACCAAACAATATCTTAGCATCAGAAAAAGCATGTAGAATTTGCCTGTGGGTGGGATATGGCAAAGTTTTTATAGTTTCTATAAGCACTATCTGTAAATAGCTGAACAGTCAAAAGGAGAATAATATAATTTAGTACCAAGTATTTCATACCAAAGAATTAATCATCCTAACCAAGGATTTGTATAATTACATTTGTCCAAACTCACATATTTCTGCATATTACATTTCTTTTTTCCCAAATGAACATGGAATAATGTAGTTTTTTTTCATAGTTGTCTGTTTGTTAAACCCAATCATTGTCATGGATGGGCATGTTTTACATTACTTTGAAAGACTAGAAGGGTCAGAATTATATAAAACTATCTTGCTACCCCTCCTTTTTTTCCACTTTTGCTTATTTGGTTTTGTTGCTTTTGTTGATTGGTAGTTTTTTAAAATTAATTTAAAACACAACTTTGCAAAAGAGTGATCTTGTTACAGCTACTTAAAATGTCAGCATCAATTTGCATGATGGGCTTGCTTTTTTTTTTTTTCTTTCTTTTTTAAAGTAAAGACATTACCTGTTACTGATTAACTTGGATGTAACTCCTGGAAATAAAAAGCCTCATTCACTTTCAGTAAATTCTAGCTGATTTAAAGCATATCAGTGTCACAGCAGAGCAGTAAAGATGGCTAACCAATTAGTCAGACCGATTCTGCAGCTGTTTTTTGCATCAATGAAGAGAATGAAAGCAGTTGGTCCATAAAAGGCAATCAGGCCCACGTTCCTTCATGCAGAGTATTTGTGTAGAGGTCTTAAAAATTATTCTTGCTGTCCTTTGTAAGCTGGAGAATGAGGCAACTCAAGCTCACTTTTCGAGTGTTTGAGCAGGATGTTACAAAACTGTGTCTCTGTGCACAGCTTATAATGGCCCTAAAGGTTAAGTGTAACGCTTTTGCTGTTGCTGTGTGTTTTTCCCTTTATCAATAGGGTTAGATCAGATGGTTTAGATACTTTCTAGTCACTAACCTATGGAAGATAGAATCTGATAATTTTTTTCCACCTGATAAGACTCCTCGTTCCAGAACTGTCATTTGGATTTTCAACTACAGGTTTGTAAAAACAAAACCTAGTTTTAGAATCTTTTTCATGACATACTAGATTGACAATAGACTAATATCAGTGATTGTCCACTGAAAAAGCAACCAAACAAAACCCAAACAAACCAACCAAAACAACAAACAAACAAAAAAAAAAACCAACAAGGCACCCCACCCACTTCAGATGCTTATAAAAGATTGTAGCTTGGCAAGTAGTGAATTCACCTGACAATACTTTATAACATCTAGTTTATAACATCTGTCTAGTTTATACCATCCTGTAAACGCTGAGAGTTATCCCATAGCTGAAGTATTTACCCACGGGTGAAATTCTCATAATGTATTGTCCTTTAAGGGCCCAAATTTTACATTCGGGTCTTTGAAATACAACCTGAAAAAATACAGAACTCAGCTTCAATTAATGTGGAACTCACTCACACACATCAGGCAGAATGAAGTGCCAGAACTGCACTTCAGAAATGATCACTCAATCTCTGCTCATTGAGCACCCCTCTATTTGATGGTTACACTCTCTGGATGATCATAATCCTGTTCCTGAGAAACATGGAAACATAGAACATGAAGAAAGAAGAACTCTTGTAAGTTTTGTTTGTTATTTAGTACTTATATTTTTTTTGTTTGTTCTTTTTTTTTTCTCTGACTATTAATGCTGGCCTATGATCTTACAGTAAATCTATCTCATACAAATCATATTGGACCTTGGATGCCAATAAAGTTCAGTAGTTTTCACCTTATTTTAAAACTATTTATTATTTTTTTCTAGGTCTTTATTAAAAGAAAACTGTCAGGGGCCAGAGCAGAGAAAAGTGGTGAGGGCAAAGTACTTGAACCAAGAGAAACCTTCAGACTCAGGACATTGTCTCCAACACTTAGTTAAATCCTTTTGTCCTGTGTGGAGAGGCTTGGATTTATGATAGGTCTAAAATAACTTGGCATATTGAAAGTATCTCAATGACGGTACAGAAGAATAAAGTTGCTATCCATACACAGAGTGTAATTCAGACTGAGAAAGAGAGAAAATAAATTGAACAAAAAGGTGGCCAGCATCCCAACAGGTGGGTGAGAAAAAAATAATTCTGAAAAATTTGAGACATTTTCTGTGATCTAAATAGCAAAAGTTTAAGACTGTCTTCCAAGAGGAAAATAACCAATGCTGAGCATTTTCAAGAAGGAGCTCGGTTTCTTTTGTTTGATTGTAAAAGAATATTTGCTTGGAGAATACTATGTAATTTAAAAAAATATTTCACTGAGATTCACAGCAAATATTTCATGCAAACCTTCTACTTTAAGTATAACAGGAAAATTCATGCACAGAATTCTAATTGGAGTGACTCAAGTTTAAATTAAATAAAATAGAACATGTTTTTATGTCTTCTGCACACATAAAATATAGAAAGAATACTGTTAAAGCTACATTTCATGTTCTAGAATATGTGAGGATTAAGTCTTTTTGTGCAAACTTAATGTGATCTTTTAAATATATTGTACAATAATAAGTAGGTTGTAATTGTATGGCTATAAAATATATTTTTCTACAGAAAATCTGTCTAATATCATACAAAGGATACAATAGGATCTCTTAGAAGTCTAGCTGATCAACACTGTTTTACTTCAGTTCCCATGCTATTCAAACACCACTTTGAATAAAGAATCTGTAATTGTGTGTCAGAGTCTTATGCCTCACAGTAATATTTTCACCAGTCATCTTCTCTTTCCCCTTTTTTCTTTCCTTTCCTTTTTTTTTCTCTTTTTTTTTTCTTGATTTTATTTACTACCACTAAAAAATCTATGCTGCTGCTATTCTGAGATGTGCTGGTTTTTAAACCAGTTCCTAGAGAATATGAATTTAAACTCAGGTTTACAAATGAGCAACACCTAAAAATATTTTGTGAGACATTCCAGGATTATGAGTGACAAATCTGAGGCAATGATCATATCCTTGAGAGCACTTAAGAGTAGGTAAGCTTTTTTTTATAAAACCAGGTGCCTAGCAAGAGAACTCATCATTAGTAGGCATCCTTCAAAAGGGATTTCTTGACACAAAGTTTCATCATCTTTTCCAAGATGCATTCATTTATACCTGCTCAGGTTCCTCTTCAACAGCATTTTCCTAGGCTGGTTCTTCTTCTTCTCACCTGCCTAGAGACCCACTCTCATGATCTGTAGTACTTCATATTCTCCATTAACAGCCTTAACTTTGAGCCCCTTTTTCAGTTGGTCTGGCCTCTCTAACAGTCTCCAGAGGTTTTTGCCTGCAGTTTCCATGGAGACAGCTTATCACCTTCCTGGGTCTGTGTTTCAGCATCATTGATGAGTCCTCTTCAGTCTTTCAGGTTCACCTTTGCCTCTTTTATCTATCTTAGTTCAACTTCTTGATTTTTATATTGAGCCCTCTGATTCCATCTCTGATTCACTTCTACTTCACAGTTCTCCTACTCTTTTCCTATGAGAGCATCTATTCTGCTCTCTTCCCTTGTTTCAGCTATTGGCATAAAGTGCGGCGACATGGACACTTCCTTTCAGTGCTCATGCTCAACCAGGCCTCACCTGTGAAAGAATTTTGCCAGGAACCTCTTTAATCTTAGAGTACACTTGTGGGCTCTGGGGTGATAGATCATGTGAAGCCTGGCTACCAGGGTGATAAGAAATGCTGAGGTGAAAACATTATTTATTTGCCAAAATATATTTTTCTTCACATCTTGTACAAAGAACTTTTAATGAGTCCCGATTTCGGCTCATGTTGACAAGCTGGAACAACAGATCTTTTTCTAACAAATATTTTCTACTTGGTTTCATTTTTGGAAGTAGTTACTTTAGGGACTTTCATTAGGCATTTAGATTTTACAGATCTCAAATTCTAGTGAGTAATAGATGCCTAAATTCTTACTAGTCTCAGCAATAAAACATGTATTAGGGATGGTATTCCTCTATTTTATTTAGTCACCAACATTGTCACTTTCTCAGTTTAGGATCTATAATTTTTTAAATACTAATGTATAATAATTCAGGGAATTATATAGTTAGTTGAAAAAGGGATGTAGTGTGAAATTGAAAGGTGATTTTTATAATATAAGGTTGAACAATTTTGGTCAGGTAATACTGCCAAAAGTTGTATTTCTGCAAATGTCAGCTCAATTATTGAGATTTTTTTATTTTGCTTTTAGAAAAAAGAGAGTCACCCCTGCCTCTCCTGTCTTATGTTTTTCTGGTGACAATTTTTCTCTCTATTATTCTGTACTTGAAGCAACTTAGAAGAATTATACCAACATCAAAAATCTCAAAAGGATTTTATAAAAGTTATTATATAAAGTAACCATTATACTACTCAAGAATTCCAGCACAGTAATAAGTCACTAACACAAAAACGTTAACTGAATAAATGGTTTTATTCATATGAGTAAGCATTAGGAGATAACAGCACAGAATAAGAATTTAAGTATTCCAGAGAGGCCTTAACACAGAGATGTTTTTCTTCAAGAGGAATTGGTTCTGTAACTATTTTTAGCAAATAAGTGACACAACCTTACAGGTATTAGGGTGCAACTCTTCCTAAGATTCAGGTGAAAAAAAAATGCCTTTCTTATTCATCAATGAAATGGTGAATGATTTGCATACTGATATGATAAAATATTATATATTTATATTTATATATTTATTTATATTTATATTTTTCTGTATAAATATATATTTATGATTTTCAATAAGATTTGAACATAAAAAATATCAAAAAAACTAAGGCTTTTGGGTGTCTAAATTCCTATGGGTTTCAAACATCAGCAAAATCAAAACTGTGACTGAGGTTCATCTAGCCTTGTCCTAGGTATTCATAATAAAAGCAGCTGAAGAAGTCTTCTGAGACTTTAAATAACCGGTAGGAAAAGCTAGTAATTTTTGGTATGCAGAGCTAGTTCCTATCATTCTTCATTTAAAGTCATGTATATTGGAAAGACCCTTCAGAAGTCCAACATGCTGCTCAGAAGAGATGTAATTAGATAAGGCTGCTCAAGGCTGTGCACAGATCAGCCTCCAATGACTGGAATTACACACTGCTCTAAGCAATGTGTTCCTGTATTCCACCACCTTAAAATAATGTTTTTCTAATACCTAATCAGAATTTCTGATGTTTGAACTTGTGCTCTTTGGCTGTTATCCTGCTACTGTGAACCACTGTGTTGACCCTAGCAGGCGGTGCTTGCTGCAAGGTACAAACAGGATCCCACAGCCAGAGCTCTGACTGCAGCCCCTGGCACACACAGCTATAGACCTGCTGGATGAGGCCACTTCTGCTCCAGTCCTTTGCCTTAGTGACAGGCTTGAGCACAACGTGGGCCCCCACATGCCTTTTATACTTGTCCTCAGAGATTTGGGGTTGTTTTCAATATGTTTTGCATTACTCCCAGCTGTACCAACAGTGCTCGAATGGAAAAGCAATACAACATAGAGGTACACAAGCTTCAGTAGTCCCTCTGTAGCAACCTGGAATTTAGCCCTGGAAAAGCAATGAACCCGAGATGCTAGCTTGGGTCAAGCCACCAGGCTGGGTTGCCACAGTTTCTAGTAATTGTTACTTGCCTCTTCTCTTTGTGTAGACAAAAGCTTTGGGGGCAGTCAACTCTGATAAACCCCCTCACAGGTCCTGTTTGTCTTCACCAGCACTCAGGGAAATTAAACTATTCCAAAATTGAACATTTGTAAATGGAGCAAGAACATTTTTTCAAGCCCTCCACCCCCAGTGTGACCATGACTTCCAGCTCTCCTTAATTTCTCATTTTTCTTGACTCAGGTTCCTGCCCAGTCATGTTTCATTAAAGAAGGCAGTCGATGGAAGTGACGTTTCTCTCTATGTACTGTCAGAGCAGATGATTTGAAAGGTTATCTCAGAGCTGGCAGAAGATGTGTATGCTTCTGGAATAACAAGTAAGGGTCATGCTATGTGCCTAGAGGGTATCTGGAATACTTGAATGCAAAGCAAATACTTGGGTAGTGACTCAATAAATCCTGGTTCTCCTTTGGAAATTCCTTTTCAAAATTCTTCAGTGAAGATCCTTCACACATTGTGCTCAGAATTAATTCTTCCTCTGTATGAGACACCTCTGTTTTCTTCTCAGGAGTGAAGTAAACTAAAATTGTCCTTTGAGGTATATTTGTCCATTCAATTCCCATTAAACCACCATTTTAAAGAATAAAATCTTAAATTTACACTGCCTGTAGTACATCACAAGTTATGTACTGTGAGAGCAGTAGGGATTTTCAAAAGAGCTGCAAGGTGCAAAATGCTCTAAACCCATTGGTGTTTAATGGATGTTTAGCATCAAAAAAATCTCTGTCAAAACAGAATTTAAATAGACCTGCTTGATTCTATCATGTGTTTGAAGTCATTGAGTTGCTATTAGCATTTCATCATCATAAACTAAATTTGCTCTAAGATTAAAGGTGATGAGTTCCATTATCTTTTGTTGTTAAGTAAGTATCCTCAACTGGACTCTATGGGCAATAAATACGAAAATAAGATTTTTACCTATATTTATATTCACTTATAAAATGAGCTTTGTCCTTCTCTTGTTACAGATCTGTCCTTCTCTTATTAATTATAACATGTTTATAAATTCAGGTATGTTACATATATTGCATGGAAGCATATTTTCCTGAAGGAAAGATATTACTGAGTAGAAATCATACCAGCACAATATAAATAAGTGAAGCTCTGATATTAAGTTCAACTTTATTGAAAAGAAATTGGGCATGTATTGTGTAAATCAAAAGGAATTGCAGTAAGACTTCAGTAGAAACGGAAGTCTTCAGTATGGTAACACAACAACTTCTTAAAGTAAGATGCATATTTATTTTTTAGTAAAAAAATCCCATGTTTGTTGATAAGCAAGCTCAAGGGAACGAACTTTCCTCTATTTAAAAGAACTGTAGCTAAGGAGAACAGAAAATCCTGGTCTCTTAAAAGTAATAATTTTAGTGGCTCAGATTTCAATTACTGCTAGTAAGAAGTGCCTTGAAAAACTTAGCTAGTAGCAAATTACTTTTCTAAACTATCTGAAGCCTCTAAAGATTCAGTTTGGCTGCTCAAGAAAGCTTTCTCCTACTTCTAGATTTTATGGCTGTAGATTGTATGATTATAGATATTTGTCTCAGTTCTGTTAATGTGGTTTAAATGATTAAGCAGAAGTTTAGTTTGGATTTTAACCTCTGTAGGGTTCTGCTCTTGATGGTATATAAAATCAAAGAGGAAAAGGATCAGGGATATACAGTGGCCTGTCTCCTCCCACCCATTTAGAAAACCATCTACAACCCATTCTGAGGACATAAGAAGGGAGTGCTTAGTCCAACAGTAGCTGGAAGGAAAATGTGATCTTTTATTTAAGTGTTGCAGTGTTTCAAGGCGTTGCATATTAGGATAAGGACCAGGGCTGGCTTAAATAATAATTATTTAAGTAAACTGTGAAACATATATGCACAGGTTGCAAAGTAGAATATAGAGTAGCTACTGAAAATTCAGAAAGAGAGGAATGGAGTGAAAAAAAAAATATTTTTCAGCTGCTTTGAAGTTATTTTATCAGTAAAACAAAAACATTATGTGCCTTATTATTTGAAAATTAGATAGAAATCTACATGCCATCACTTCAATAGTTCAAAGTATTTAATAATTATTAATGAAGCAAGTAATAACTTTAAAATGCATATAGTCATAACTTTATAGGTTAATGTACTTCATCATAAAATGCTTTCAAAGAATCCATTATCTATCATGTAATATATGAAAAGTCTATACATACTATGATCTCCATTACATATTCTGACAAGTAGTAATGTATTTCATGTCAAAAACCACTTCTGAATGTCACCTTATGCTGTGGTAGATCCTCATAGCTCAAGTAAAAATGATGTCAAAAATCCACTTAAGAACATTTCAATAATCTGTTCTGACTTTTGAGCCTTCATGATTTAGCAGCACTTTTAAGGATATGTCAAGCTATAGCACAGTTCAGTACTTCAGAAGCAGTATGGCTGTCTAGAATTTATTTCTTTTTATGCAGTCTTATTTAAAACTAACTGCAGTGATTTCTTGTCTAGCATTGAAAATACCAAAGAAATTAGCTCACAAGAATATAGGTCTGAAGGGTAAAGGAAAAGAGTTTGACTGAAATATTCTAGAACTGAGATGTGCCTAGAGAATCAAAAGTAAGCTAAAATATTTATTTTCATGTTAATTAGTGATAGGATGCTTCCCGGATTGAATATTACCTCTAATTACTTTGGGCTATGGGATTAATAGTTTTATTTTTTTCCTTATATGCCATCACAACTCAAAGGTTAATTCATGCTCAGTCAGAACAAACCAATTTCCCCACAGAAATAAGTCTGTTGTAAAGCCTTCTGGAATTTAGTTATTTAACTTCTGTTTTGCAACCTTACCCATAAGAGTTTCTATAGTAGTGTGTTACTACATTACTGGCAAACCAAATTAATTCCTAAAGATGGTGTTTCTTCTCTTGAATGCATTAAAGAATAGCTTTTAAGCAACACAATAATGAATTAGATTAAAAAGTGCATAATTTTCTATGCAGAGCTAGGTAATTACCTGAATATCAGCGGTAGTTGTATATGTTGTAGGGTGAGATTCAGAACAGGGAGAAGCTGTTACTTCATTTGGATTCTGCGCTAGAGAGTGGTAGAAAAACACTGAGAAGCAGAGGGGAGGGAGAAAAGGGCAGCTGATGCTGCAAAAATCTGTTAAATTGAGATTTTAAATACACAAATGTTTCTTTTACAGCTGTGCTGTGGGATTCACAACTGTTATACAAATGGCGCAAGAAGCTGTGATGTTAAGATTTATATAGTAACTAGTAATTTCAATTTAAAACAAGGACCATACTGAATTAAAACCTGCTATTTACAAAATCCTGTGACCTGGACAAAAGAAAGGGATTGAGGGTTGTCTAGGAAGTCAGTTTAATAATAACCTTATTCGTTTATTCCAGCTCTGCTAAATATTCTACATAGTCAATGTAGCCAGGCTAGGGAAATACCCTTACCCTTACCTATTAGTTTTCTTCTGGAGATACACTAATCCACAATGGCTACTGAAAAATTAAAACAAAAAAAGGGAGGGAGGGAGGGAGGGAGGGAGGGAGGACAGGAATGCGATGTTTTTGGTGACTTTGTTTTTGAATTTTGTAAATTTTATTTTAAAGCTACCTAAAACATAAATGCTTAACAAGAATTGTTTGTGATTATGAATTACACAACTTCTTTGACAGCAGAAGTTACAAACTTTTGTTTCTCACACTTCTACCCACTGATTCATCCCTGCCATGATCACTACCAAGCGTCTCAGTGCTGAACGCCCACACAGTTAGATGATAACTCTTCTGTCTTTCAACATTTGGAAGCTTTCCCCTTGATTTGACTTTATAAGATAGAAACCAAACAGAATTCAGCCCTGGACCAGTGGTCATTTTAGTATCCAGGACAGTGGCATTGTTTCAATGACAGCTAGAAACATCCAAGTGTGTCCTTTGAGTAAACGTCCAAGTGTGTCCTTTGAGTAAAGGAAAATAAGCTTCATTAAATGATTACAATTCACTTGCCTTAACTGAAGAAAGATTTTCTTGGGTCCAGTTGCTGAGGATTCCTTTTAGACTGGACAAGTACAAAATTAACAGTAAAAATGTGACTGTTCAATTGTTTGACAGAGGATGAATGACACTGGAAATGTGAAAAGATGTGCTATGCTGTTTCTGTGTGAAGGCTGATGGCTGGAGATGGAAGACAGCATGTCTGATGTAGGAAAAATGCAGGATAATAGATATTTGGGAGAAGACAACAGGGTGTTTTACCGGATTAAGTGAGCACCAGATGGCTGCGGAGGGCAAGAGTGTGAACTGAGTAGACATGGAAGTTTGTATTGTCAATCACTACAATGACAAAGCAGAGAGAATCCAGCACATGATTTTGCAGTTGAACTCTTGTCTGTTGAGAGGACATCATGTATGCTGTGATGCTATCTTTATGATAAATCAAAGTCATAATAAAATTGCATTCATCACATCTCTTAAACTATTTGTGTGTGTACTGTGCATTCATTGACCTTCCTCAGAGCTTTTTTTAGTAGCAAAAAATCTCACTAATACCTTCAGACACAAATATAAACATTCTTTGGCAAAATAGTAAGTTTGCAACAAAAGAATTTTGTCTTTGTGCTATGAATGTGATTTTCTTCCTCCCAAACTAGATTATCACCCTGAACTCTGTAGACCTCTCATATTATGAAAGACATGCTTGGAGATGTGTAGATTATGTGGCTGATCTCATACGTGGCCATAAGTCTGTAGCAAGTCTTAATTAATTTGCCTGAACTTTCTATTGACGTTGTATTTGCCATATAATATCAAAAAATATAACTATTAATAATGTGTGGTGTTCAAGATTTCACTACACTTTATCTTAACTAGCACTTAAATCAGTACCTATTCTGACGTCCCTGAGTTTATTACTAATTCATTTAGTCAAGAACAATGTCAAAATATAGCCATTTCTGCCTGAAAGATGACGAATCTTTCAGATGTGTGTAGATTTGAAGGATTTCATAACACTGAAATAAAGATACTGGAGTTTTTTTCCAAGCTCCTTTTAAGCATACTGCTTTTTTTGTGTCACAAAAGGTTAACATATTTAACCAGAGTATTCAGACCAAATATTTATTTGATTTGCAGATTAGTTTTGTCCAGTGAAATCAGAAAACCAAAAAGCCTAAGTTTCTGTGGAAAATTAAGGATGTTTATTAACTGATGAAAATAAAATGAGTTTGAAAGCTAAAATAAAGTATCATTACAACTATTTCTCTGGGAGATATGTGGAAAGTAGAGGGCATTGATATCAGATTAAGATCAGCAGAGTTAAATAGCTAACTTTAAAATATCTGTCAGCAGTTGTGACTCCTCTACCCAACTAATACCTATAATAATTCTATCCTAATGAATACAGAAACAAGTAATTGTTATCAGTGCATATTTCTGCAAAACCTTGTGTACCCAAAGTAGTTTACATGGAAAGAGAACTGGGAATACTGCACTCTCAGTGTGCAGTTAGTATAAGTATTTCCTTAAGCAAGAGAGTTGCATAGATCATTTGGCCCAAGAATGTAATTCAGAGTTAAGGTACCCTGAAAGTGTAAGTTACTTCTGTCTTCTTGAAGGTCAACAAAGGAGAAGTATCATGAGCCTGGAAATGGATCATCAAGAAAAAGAGATTACATTTTCATGTCTTTGAAAAGGGAGAAATCCAAAGGCGAGAGGTATATATAAGCAATGAGAAATATTTCTAGCCTTAACTAAGACTTTAGAAAACACCTACCTTTTGATCTGAAAAATGATTTAATATACCAGATATTCACTGTTGCCAGATACATCTTCCTGATGTTGATTATTTTATGCTACTTGGATTGGTGCTCTATGCCCTAGGCTGACAGGCAGGAACAGGTAGATAATATGAATTTTGTTCCTGTCAGGTTACAGATTATTTTTAAGTGAAGCACAACTTAATTTTACGGACAGCTTGCTGAAATTTATTTTATGCTTTGGTAAAGCAATTTATAATTCTGATGAACTATGAAATATTTGATTATTCTATATTAACATCTTTCATTTGTTTAAATGAGAGATCTGTTGGCAATTTAAACCACTGAGAGAGCAATCTTGGACTGAACATGTTAGTTGCTAGTTATTGAGTCTATGTACTGTCTTCAGAAAAAGATACCTGGTAAATTGAGAGAGGCAAGATAGGAATAGATGGAGTTGAATGACACAAAAATGTTAAATATTATAAAAAAATTATATAAGATTATAATTACCAGGAAAAAAAAGCTTTAAGATTTAATCCATATGAGAGTTTCTGAATATTAAATACAATTGATACACATTTGTATTTAAAGAAGGGTAAAAATAATAATTTTTTAAACAAAAAATTGGATTTCCATGACAGATAATGAACTACAAGGTCTCCTTGTATGTATGTTTACAAGCTGTGATGATATGGAGTCTGAATTTGAGATCCCCGGCAATGGATCAGATTACTGCATTACTTTAGTCTCTGAACAGAGGTTGCTAGCACTACTTTTCAGTCCTATTATTTGTGTCTTCAAGAAACATAGATGTATCACATGCCATCATTACTGTGGCTTTTCTGTTTGCCTTTCTTTTCAGTACTGGCTCTCTAAGAAAATTTCAGGCAGAATATTTCTGACAGTTCTGTGCTATTTACAGTTTCTTTCTGCTGTGGTCACACAGGGACCCAAGCAACCATACACGTGCTCAGGCAGTTTTTTAAAGTGTATCACAATGCAGCAAATAATACTTGTAGATCCAAAATTCATACTACTGAAGCCAGAAAGACATTGCGCAATTGATGAACATTTAGGGAAAGGGAGCTGATGAATTCAAAACAAAGTTAACAAATTGTTAAACTGTGAGCATTATTCTAAAAGCAGATTGGAGTCATGCTCTTTTTTTCCAAATACTTTAAACTTTTGTTGAAGACAACTAGGCAAAGAAACAGATTTGCTTTACTCCTTGTAACTCAGCCAGTGGATTGCAAGCACTACATGGCTCAAAGCTCTGTTCCTATTATACTGTATTTTAACTTTCAAGTCTAAGTTCCAGTATTTGTCTACCTTTTTCAGAATAGTGACAGTTAACAGAGACATCTGCTTATTCAAAATAAAAATACAAATATTTAAAATTAAACAACTTCTAAAGTAATTCATGTATATTAAACCCAAGAAAATTTCTCTTTCCTTTTTTTTTGTTTTGTTTCAGAGGACAACTTGTTTACCAGTATTTGAACTCTAATTTCCATAGAATTATGAAAAAGAAATAAAAAAATAATGGTGGAACACATTGTATGCCTTTACTATTCAAAGAAGAATGAGAGTTTTTCTTTCTTTTTATGCTGTACCTTGAAATAAAGTTGCAGCAGGAAAAAAATCTATATTGCATACTAAATCCACCCCTTAATTTCAATAAGATGCAAATAGTGTCCTTTTCTTCATAGTTGTTTTTCCTACAGCTGTCTTTTACCTACAGCTGTCTTTAAAAAAGTTCTATTGAATTTGTAAGTTTATTGCAGCAAGAAGGTAAAGCTCTGTGACTACATCCTTATGGCTCATGGTTAGTTATTTAGTTGTCAGTATATGGAATGTATTCCCTTGCTGCTTCAGTAAGGCAGGAGAAGTTTCAATGTATAATAGTATTGTAAATAACTTTCTTGTCAGCCACAAAAATGAGAAACTAACACATGTGATTAAAACTTGTCTAGTTAAAGTGAAATGTAGCATCAGAAATTTTGCCCTCAAGGTAGGTGGTCTTCCTAGTGAAGAAATTTAAAAAAATTAACTCAAACACAATTATAGCCGGCATAACTTTTGTCCAGGTAATTGCCATGCTTTGCAAATTGTGCTGTCTGGATCTAATTTGTCTCTCATATCAGTCACGTCTCTCATTAATTCTGTGATCTCCACTATGGTTTATTTTAAAGAAAAATATTGAAGAAAATCTAAGATACCAGAAGAAGTGCTTTTCTTCTTCTGTTCAATTTTTGTCAGTTTTCTACTGTAGTTCATAATGTAAATCTCTTACATCCTGAGGAATTTCTCCTTGTTCTTTCTCAGTTCTTAGTTTCTTGTTGGTCAATGACATCTGAATCATCAAAGCAGACATTATTATTCTGTTGTTAAATGATTGTAGAGCAGGCTAATCACCTTTGCAATGCTTATATGGCATGAAACAGGATGGGAGAGTTGCAGAACTTCTGTAGTACAAGTGTCTCAGGGCTTTCTTGTAGCAGAGGACCACTGGCGCTGCTTGCCTTGACTTCTTAGTGAACCCAAGTGCTTCCTTGCTTCTGGAGGAAAACTCATCAGTTTGCCTTGTAAACATAATCTCTTTTGTTTCATCTATTTCTTCTCAATAAAACAATTCTGAGATGCTGTGTAGGAAATGGGGCCAGCCTTAAGTAGCTCTGAGAACAGCTTTTATATAATTTATGTATCAGAGTGGGAAATGTAAGAGCTGCTGGGTGCCTTGAGCAAGTTTTTTCCCAATGTAATCAATTAATCAATGTCTTAAAGAAAAAAAAAAGAGAGAGAGAAAACAATGACACAAAACTTTTTCTTACTCTTTAACAGTTTAATTTTTTAAATCAGAAGATATATCAGAGAAGAATCACTTTCAAAAGCCTAAGATAAATGATGAATCTTCCCCCTGCCTCAGATTAAGCTCTTAAAAGCTCATTACTCTGTCATCTGTGCTGACTCTTTAAACTGCCAAGAGGTCTAAAGTTTTAAGTTATTTTACTCTAAATTCGCCTTCTGATATGTTGTGAGAGCTTCAGAAATGTAAAAATAAGGTAAGTTTTCTTTGAGTAGCAGAAAGCTCAGTATGTGTTCAAAGTGCAAATTAATTTTTATAAATTATTTGACAAATATTTAAAGTTAACCTGTTTATATACATTTAATTTTTAAAAGACATCCCATTTTAACCTGGGCTTTTATAGGAAACAAGCATTCTCAACAGTTTTAACTTGTACTGTCTGATAAGATACAGTCCCAAAAATTGTTGATATTGAGCAAGTTCTCGTTATGACACATGGATAGTCATAATTCTCAATTCATTGCACTTTAAAATTAAGCATAAAATGATAGATTTTTCTTCAAATTGTGGCCTTTCATTGAAACTTTGCATGCTTTCATATCTACTAAGAATTTTCTTTACATTTTTCCAGGTATTTTTAAAAATATGCGTCTGTATAAAATTTATGGGAAAGAAGGCTCATAGTAGTGTTTCTTAAATCAAAACATTGCTAACTAGGGAATTATTGTGATAACTTGGATTTTTGTGCCAACAAACAAAGACTTTCACAGAAAAAAACCCCAAAACCTATGAAGATAAGCTACTCATAAAAATGGCCACCCTCTCATTGTTTGCTGTCTGAACATAACCAATTTGCCTTCTGAAAAATGGTCAACTTTTTTTGCTTTCATGCTTACAACAGGGCCATGATGAAGCAAAAACAGGGAAGGCTGGAAACAGAATATTGGAAGCAGGTAGCTGGTACAGTTAGAGGAAATTGCTAGTAATGTAATTGTTATTTACACTAACTACACTTATTTATTTCACAAATGAGCTGTATCAATGTCTGTGTATAAATTAATCAGTTTTAGGCCATTTCCCTTGAAGTTCACAGTTTACAGCACTAGAATCTGTGCTTAACAAAACAGTTCATTATTAAAATCCTTCTGTGTGCATGTTTATTTTAAGATTATTTTAAGAAATACAAGAGTATTTGATTTCTGTCTATGTTAATTCTGCATGATAAATCTCAGCTAAATGCTATGGACAACTGATAAAAGTGGTGTGTCTTAATTCTGTTATGATAATTGAAATAGAAGGTTTTATCTTTTCAGCATACCATGACTTGTGCATCTCTCTGTTGGGTTTGCATGGCCCAGTTTTGGTAGTGGAGGGGATACAGGAGTGGCTTCTGTGAGGAGATGCCAAAGGCTTTCTCCATGTCTGGCAGAGCCAAGGCCACCTGAGGATCCTAGACAAACATGCTGCTGGCCAAGGCTGGGCCAACTAGAAATGGTGGCAACACCTCTGTGATAACATATTTGGGAAAGAAAATATAAAAGCTTTTGTGCAGATGTGATTGCAGCCAGGGGAGAGTGAAATGAGAATATGTGAGAGGAACGGCTCGTGTCAGTGAGGAAGGAGGGGCAGGAAGTGCTTCAGGCACCAGAGCTGAGATTCCCCTGCAGCCCATGGTGAGATAACTGTGCCCTTGCAGGCCATGGAGATCCATGGGGATACAGAGATCCACCTGCAGCCTGGGGAGGATGCTACACCAGAACAGGTGGATGCCTGAGAGCAGGTTGTGACCCTGTGGGAGACTAGAGCTGGGAAGGGTCCTGGAGGGAACCTGCAGACATACAGAGAAAGGATCCACATTGTAGCAGGTTTCCTGGTAGGATTTGTGACCCTGTCGGGGGTCCCATGCTGGAGCAGGCTGTTCTTGAAGGACTGCACTCCACGGAAGAGTGACCTGCATTGTAGCATTTTGTGGAGAATTGTTACTTGTGGTTTGGACGCACACTGCAGAAATTCTGGTAGGACCATCTCCTGTGAGAGGGACTCCACACTGAAGCAGGGGAAAGACTGCTAAAACAGTGGGAAGGCTTCATAAGAGCTTAACCATCTCCTCCTGCTCTAAACTGGCTGAGCCTTTGCAGGCTGTCATAGGAAATGACAGCAGGGTTGTCAGCTCAAAGATACTGATGTGTTGTTGTTTCACCCCAGGCAGCAACCAAGTTCCATGCAGCTGCTCGGTCACTTCCCCACCAGTAGGACTGGGGAGAAAATTGGAAGGGTAGAAAACAGAAAACTCATGGATTCATATAAGGGCAGTTTCATAGGGAAAGTGAAAGCTGTGCACATAGGCAAGGTAAAACAAGGAATGAATTCACAGCTTCCCAGGCAGGAAGATATTCCGCCATCTCCAAGAGAGCAGGGCCCCATCACATGTAATGGTTACTTGGGAAGAAAAACACAATCACTTCAAACATTCCCTCACTTCTTTCTTTTTCCGCCACTTTATGTATTGAGCATGATGTCACATGGAATGGAATATCCCTTTGGTCATTTGGGGTCAGCTGTCCTGGCTGTGTCTCTCCCATGCACACCAACTTCCTTGCCATCATGGCCATATGAAAAGCAAAAAAGGCTTGGCTCTAAGTCTTGCTCAGCTTACACAAAGAACAAAAACATCTCTATATTATCAAAATTGTGTACAGAACAAATCCAAAACACAGCCCTATAGCAGCCACTGTGAAGAAAATTAACTCTATCCCAGCCACAACCAGCCCACCAAGCTTGTTTAATAACTTGTGAATAAGTCAAGCTTAACACTACCATAAAGCAGAAGCAGCAACACATGCTGATCAGGGGCATTCCTTTGTTTTGTTTTGTTGAGCATTCACAGGAAATGCACGGCAGATGAATTGTAATTTTTAAACAATGCTGATTGGTTAAGATCTCACCATCTTCTTCCCCGTCTTCTTGTTCTCTCTGTAACTATACCTATTTAAAAGGGCTATTATCATGTGTAGATTTGCTATTTCATATATGCACAGGTATCTGTGCTGCTTTTAGTCCACCTAAATAGTTTCTTCCTGAGTGAAGACTACTTATCTGTTTTCATCCTCAGACTGCATGAAATTTTAATATTGCACATGAAAAGATTTGTAAAGACGACTGAAAAATGTTGTAACTCAAAGGCAAGGGTCACTGAAATACTGCTATGTTCAAAAAGTGAGGTAACTTATAATTGTGGGGTTTATTGATTAAAGCCATGATGGTAACAGACAGTATTGGAGAGCAAATATACAGAGCAGATTAGAGGAACAGTGAGCAGCTTCCACACTATTTTTGTCTAGGTGCATGTTCATTGTAAATGTAGACCTACTAAGTTTTTTTTAACTGATTGAACTTCTTAATAAAGAAAGATGTCCACCGGCTGCTGTGAAATGAAGTTAAATTGAAATAATTATCAAAGAAGGTTCCATTTCATCTGGACAGTTATAAATATTACATACTTATAAATGTAAAATACATAACTAAATGCACTTTCACTTTATTTGCAAATCTTGGGGGTGTATTCTGAACACAGTAATGGAACTAGCATCACAGCATCATTAAAAGATTGGTTCTAATTTTGTTGTGCTAAAAAAAGTCATTAAAAGAGGCTCAATTGATCTGAAAAAACCTAAGTGGAAGTCAGATTTATCTGAATCTATTGGTACAGTGCTTTTCAAGTCTTGATAAATTATTTTTCCTACAATGCTTCCTGACATTGCTCTTCTTTATAGGAGGTACGACATTATTTCATTAAAACATCAACTCCTGCTGGGAGATGCATTCAATGCCTTGGAATGCTGTAAGAAATAGATGTTTTTTAAAAGCTGGCTTTAGCCACTTATTTACTAAGTAAGAGTATATTTAGGTGTCAATAGCAATTAGTCATTGAAGATCCTTTTCTTTTAATTAAAGCTCACACTTTAAAATACTAAATCAAGACAAGTTGTTCTGAAGAGAAACACTTTGTCCCTCACATTTCCTACCAGGCACAGATATTTTCAGGGCTCTCCAAACAGTAGGAAATCTTTCCTCTAATCTGTTCACTTCATACACTTCAGCATCAAAACACCACGTGTGGGCAATGGACCAAGCTGATAATGTGACACTACAATTACCAAGATTTTGTAAATTTTAGGTATAGACATGATCTTATTCATTTATTTTAATAATATGCTTATTTCCTATTTTTAGATAGTATATGGAAATAAAATATATATCAAGGAATTGTTTGAGCTGTAAATTAGGAAAACTCCTTTTGAACCATTGTTATCTGTAATTGACTACATATTTAAACAGTCATGAAATTTCACAATTTACACAGTAGAACATAATGGACAGGGAAGAAAAGGTAAAAAAAATGCCTCTGTAATTTTTTTATGGAAATATGAAAATAAAAGGAAAAAAGCTAGAAACTATTTCCTCAGTAGAGTACTAGAAGCCAAGGAGACGTCAAATACTTGCCATTACACAGGACTTGCACCATAAGGAATAAGGAATTTACTTTTCATGCAGAACACCCAGAATTTTCAGCTGAGGAATGCAACAAAATATCTTGAGTCTTTCAGTTGGGACACTAGACCTTTTTAAAATCACTGTCCTCAGAACAGTCTAATCTGCAACAGAGAAGAGAATATATTTCCTGCAAAGGCTAATGGAAATTTGCCACTGACTTTTTAAAAATGAGGTCTGCTCCTCAATTGTAAAAAAAATAATTGCTTTCTTTTTTAAAAGTTTGATTACCTTTTAAGTGGAATATTATTATGACATAAATTGGTTTTAAACATTTTGCTTTAAGCTTCATCAGTCTGCCTCTCAAAACAGGAAAAAAAAATTCCTAGTTGGTAAAAACTGGATTTTAGATACAAATTCCAGTTGGTAGAAACTAGATTTCCCTTTGTGAAAGAAAAGTGAAGAAGCAAAAATAAGCCGACAAAAAACCCCTTAACACTTCAAGTAGTGGAAAGCTAAAAGCAAATAACTTTATTGAGAAAACACGTGTGTAAAGCAGAATTAATTTTCTTCCTTCAGAACTACAGAATTGAGATTGGCCTTATACTGCATATTGAATATCAAGATACAAGTATGAATAAGGAATGAAAAGGAACTAAAGGTGATTTAGAAAAGAAATAAGCAAACATATTAATGTAATGGACTGTTCAAAGTTGAGACAAAGTAGATGCAAATGAAGATATTATCTGCTTTTAAACCAGAGAAAAAACAAGTACTATAGTCAACTTTTATTCTACAGAAAATAAAAAACCATTCTTAAAAGCATGGGATTTTTTTTTTGAGAATATTTAAGGTTAATAAAGGAACCTTATTTCTCTAGGAATGCTCGTTCTCTGTGTAAAACACTTCAGTCACACTTTGATACATATGCCTTGAATAAAACTGCCAAAAAATTTGCAAAAATGTAGCAACACATTTTATAATATCCCTCATTTTCAAACCCTTGCCTGTATTTATGACAGTAAATGCATGTATTTATCTTACTGGCAGGCACTGAAAGTACTTTAAAAGAATGTTCTCTCTCATACTTTGTGAAAGCTTCAAAGTGATCTGTAATAGCTGGATGTGTAGTTTGTCAAATGAACAATAAAAGACTCATTGCTGCAATGTATCTGCAGGGAGGAAGCAGAAAATCGGTGTGAATGTGTTAATCACTGTAAGGAATTCAGACATTCCATTTTATATTTTGAAAGCTGATTATAAGAAGGCAATAAAGGTACCATTATTTTTTTTTCCCCTGGGACTATGAGAATTGGAGTCTGTTTATTTATTAATAGTAGTATCAACTGTATACATTCCTGGTCTTAATTAAATTTTATTTTGGTGTTGCCTTATCACTGAGAGTCAGATGGGAATTAAATTTTGAGAATATGGGTTTTTTTAATTATGTTTTAGATAGTCACTTTTATTTTATTTTTTAAATTCATCCCACGTGACTGAATTCTAGAAACAAAAGCCATCTCAACCCTAATGTAACTTTATAGTTTCTGCTGTCTTTTCTCTTTACAAAGTAAGGTGGATGGTGGAAGGGCAATTAGATGAGCATCCCCACAGATGGCTGTTTAATCCTTTTATTAAAGTGTAAAAATATTAGATAGCTGTTGCATGTTGATTGCATTTATTTAACTTTGTTTTATGGGGTTTTGCTGGTTTGGGATTTTTTTTAGATATTGTATTAAAGTATTATGAAAGCATTTAGGAAACTAAACCAACAAAAAACGTAATAAATCACTGAAGGAATACGAGGACTTAAAAATAAAACCCCACAATTTTCTCAGTGTAATGTTTAAAAGCTCATAAAACTTAGAAGTTGACTGATATGAAAATAGAAGGATTACGGAAAAGTAAAGTAAGCTGATATTTTGGTGAAACCTTTGGAATTTTTCAGTTGTATTAAACATATAGCTTCTCTTATTTAGACCTGATTTAAGGGGAATATAAGTCTAAATCTAGAAACTGTGTGGATGTGCCTGTGCTTCATAATGGAATGAACTATAAAGATAATTAAGTTTGCTGGCCCAAGCTATTTTATGTACATAATTCAGTGAGTACTAGGCAAAGATACTGGTTAAATCTGGAAATTAGACCATCAAAACAGACTAAGTATTTTCACAGAGCCTTATCTGATATAATTTTTCCCTTTTGTTACAAGAGGATCTAGACTACCACTGACAAAGTATTTCTAGTATGGAGGAGAAAACAGTATTGACAATCTAACTAATTTAAGAAAAGAGACCAAAAAGTGTTGCCTTCCTAAGACATCAAACAAAGGCTTGATAATATTATAGAGTGGGTTTTGACTCCCCCTCCAAAAGGCTGGGAGCAAGAGTTTGAATTCAGAACTCATACTGTGGTGAATTGTTTTAATCCTCCAGAAGCTGGACATTCTTAGATGTGTGTCAGTCTTTTAGAAAGCATTGCAAAGTAGAAATGCAACCAGCTACTTCCCACAGATTGTCCTGGCTCCAGAGCAAGAAAAGTAGATGTTGGTCCATAGCAAATAGCTTGGTAGTACTGTTGGTATTGAGACCTTTAGACAATAATACTGGAAAAACTGAATGACATGAAACCCAAGAGTGTTTGAAATACTGAGGGATGGGTACATTTTCTATTATAAAGAAATAGCTTCAAACATGGAAAGAAGATCTTCATGTGTCTAGAAATAACACCTTTTTAATTGTTATTTTATAAGGAAAAGTACAATGCAAGGCTGTGATCAGACTTCACTTGAACAAGTCAGACCATCCTTTCTGGAGGGGGGAGGCAGTAGTTGCCAAAAGGCAGAGAGACAGCCTGCTTGTGAAGCTCTTTGGACTCTGCTGTAAGCAAAGTCCAAAGAGCTAACCAAAAATCAAAACACTGACTGAGAGAGAAAACCTGGAAACCTATGCTGAGAGTCTAATACTGAAGAGGCAAAATAGCTATTAAAACAAAAAATGGTGCTGGAACAAAATGATATAAACTACTGATTATTGGGCTGGAAGTGTAATGAAGAAAAAAGGAGCTTTCGAAACAGTTATCATAACGGAGTGAGTAATGTACAAAAGAAAATTCAACTTAAATACAGATAACAAAAGAACACAGTGATGTGGTGATAAGATTGGACTGTGACCCATTACACCTTTTTCTCTGTTGTTAAACTTTTTCATGTTGTGTGTAGTATCTATTGTTTTGCTTGGTTTGAGTATCCCACAAGATGATGGGACACTTAAAATTTGGGCCTCTCTAGCCTCAATATTAAACAGCTCTGTCATGCAGCTCCTGCTGACATTGCCATAGATAAGCCTAGATATCCTTTCACAACTTTCCTAGCCTCACCATTTGTTTAGATCTCCTGCTAGTCAAGCCCGTGGAAGTATGCCTTATAAATTATTCTCTCAGGTATGGCTTTCCAACATCTTAATTTCTTTCATCATTAATCATTTCTAGACAGCTTCAATTAACTTTATTGAAACTAACAGAGTTAAAATTAGACCTATCCTAAGTAACTTCACAAGATTGTGAATGTTCCACTTAAACTGATTTTTTTAAAACTTTGTCCATTAGACAAATAAAGATACAGTACTATATGTACTGATATCCTTTTTCATCATAGTTATTGAAAAATAAACAATAAAAATATAGTATAAAGCAATGGCATGAAGGAGGATTTAGGCAACTTAAATGTGTAAATAATGTAGAATCTAAATCTCATTTAATAAAATTGAAGCTGGAATTACGATCTAGAAGCTGTCTAACTTGTGTTTTCTTTCTGAAACGTGCTATGTTTCCAAAATAGGCATGCATGTTTACCTCACAGATGTTGACAAGTATGTAAACTACTCATTTAAGTTCTTCTACTGTAATGGCTAGAACAGTCTGAAGACTGGAACTATTCTCTCTAAGGGCTCCAGGTGGTCCTGAAATGAATTCTACCTGACAAAAAAATTGTATCTATATTCTAGAATTAACAACATCATTATTTTCTGTATCTGGAAGGCATGTACTTATTACTAAGGGTTGAAAACATTTTCTTAAAATCTAAATCTGCTACTGTTAAAATAGTAAATTTTACTGTAGTATTTTTTGTTTCCTTAAATACTTGTTTATATTATCCTAGTGGCTAGAAATCTCAATTGTCAGAAAAGATTCTTGTTTCTTCACCTATTAACTAGAACCAAGAAAATACAAGTGTCTGACAAAATAAGGCAGCTTAAAATACAAAAAAAAAAACATCCTTAAGGAATAAATAGAGGGAGGTACCTCTGAAAAAAAATATGATCTGTTTAGAATTTTCAATGTTAAATTACATTGTAAAAATGACATAATGCAATCCATGGTAGACTTGTTCAGTGAATTTAAACATTAATTAACTGAGATTTTTTACATTTATCAAGGAAAGTAAAAACTATGTTGATCAAATCATCAAATGACACTGGAGAGCCTAAAAGGAAAAGCTTATTTAGCTGCTACTCAGGGACATAGTTCTGTGTAATTAGCATACTTCAGGTAGCAGGTCTGTGGTCTTGATAATATATGGGATGGATGATTGGTAACAGAAATAAATATTGTATACTTACAGTTACGCTTTCTTTAATGACGCATGTTTTAAGCTCAGTGCATCTAAAGAAGAAGAAAATTTTAATTTTTTAATTGCTAGAAAACATAATCATAACTCATGGAAAATGTCAGAAAAAAGTATTCAGTAAGGTAATATATGTCGGTGAAGAATATTCTCTCATTAAATGACAGCACCCTCTGGATCCAATCCTGTAGAACTTCAAATATTTTTTTTTCCTAAAGTAACTTTAGGCAATATTAAGAAAAGCACTCCCATAGACTTCAAAGGAACTTTGCTTATACATTTTAGATTGACTGAAACTAAAATAATCAATTTATCTTAGATTCAGAAACAGAAAAAAATGATGTTATCAAATGTTTTGTACTTGTGGGACAGAACTGATAATATCTGTTAATTTGTTTCTCGACAAAAAGCAGGAAAAATTTGTTTGTACATAGTTTTTTGGCAAGATGAGTCTAGAACATGTCTTGTGGTTGAAAACTTCGTTTAGAAAAGGTCATTTAATTTCCTGTTTCCTAAAATGGAGCTTAGCGCAGGTTTTTCCTGAGTTGACCTTGATTAAATATCAAACTCCAAGCCACCTATCTTCCCTCCTCAACACAACAGGAGAAGAAAGTATGAGGAAAAAGCTTGTGGGTCAAGATAAAATCAGAGTGATATCTTATTAGTTACTGTCAGAGACAAAGCAGATTTGACTTGGGGAAAATAAATTTAATGCCAAATAGAAGTGTTTGGGGATGGTAAGAATCAAAGATAATAAACAAAATGTCTTTCTTCCCTATCTTTCAGGTTTTTCTTCATGCCTTCACTCTCCTTTGTTCCTACCCCCTCTGCCCATTCTGCCCCTGGAAGAGCACAGGGGGCTGCAGTCATTTCCCAAAGGCTTCTCTCTGGCACTCCTACTCCTCACACACTTTTCCTGCTCCAGGGTCTGTCCTTCCAGATGCCACAGTTCCCTGAGGAAATGGGCACTGGATCCATCATAGGGTCCTTTCCAACCCCAGAAAGGAATGTTCCTTTTGTCTCCTGTAGTCTCTCCTTCTCTGTCTTGGGCTTTTCAGGTTGCTATCTCCCGATTTTTCTATCTATCTCCCTAAGTTATCTCCTCCTCTCACCACATTGTGCTTTCTGCCCTTTCTTATGTGTGTTTTCCCCAGGGTACCACCCCTGGAACTGATGGGCTCAGTCACGTTGTGCTGGGTCGCACTGGGTCAGTCACTGGGTCTATTACAGAGGCAGTAGAATTGTCTGGATTTAGCTGCATCCAACACAGGGCAGTCCTAGCCTCTCCTTACAGAGGCCTGTTCTGTAGCTCCTCACTGCCAAAGACTCCTCACTGGGCTCCTGAATCCTAACAATGTACAAAAATCTATTGAAGTAAAAAAAAAAAAAAAAAAAAAAAAAAAAAAAAAAAAAATTAATAATGAAAAAAAAATCCTTGTAAACGTATACTTTTGAGATTTGTAATGACGAACATAACCACAGGGTATATTAGCTCACAGTCTTAAAAGTAGGAGTTGTTTATGCAGATGGAAAATTCAAGTCATTAATCAAACATCATCAGGAACTCTGAACTGTTTTCTTTCTTTTTTGAACACCTGTTTTCACATGACATTTCTTTCTGAAACACCTGCTTGCTCTGCTACGTATTCTGAAATCATCAGGTATAGGAAAAATACAGACAAAAGATCAAGCTTTCCATAGGAACTCAGATCACAGATAGAAAGAAACTCCAGCTAAAGCTGTTTTACAATACAGTAGATATCAGCCGGAGAATAAGTAGGAAAGAGACAACTCTTATTTCCAAAGGAGACCCTGTCAGAGGCTAGCTGAGTTTGCAGTATAGGTGCATTGGCTAATGGGCTGGCTAGTAGGAGTTAGTCAGGAAAAACAGAGAACCTGACCAGTGTTAAGTTATTCATGTTAATCTGAATTGGTTGCAGAACAACCATGAGGTTTTGGCAATCCTACAGCTACCTTGGAGAATTTCCACAAGCCAGTGAGCTGCAGGGCTAGCTTAGTATTTTGATTAGGAGGTTGCAATATTGAGACCTCATATAAGTAAATTTTATTATCTCTTGCTTTTTTTTTTTTTCTCTAGACTGTGTTCCCAAGGCTTTGGCTTTGATCTTGCAACTGTCTTGATGTCCATAATTTCAGCTCTAAAACCAGCTGGGCAGTATGTAGAGAAACTGGAGATACCAGGCTGAAGATATGGTTAGGCCATGTGGTTTATTCAGCCTTCTGCTATTGGGCGGGAATGCTGACAGCTCGAACCAGATAAATGCTAGAAACTTTCAAAATAAGCTTTCAAGCAGTCAAACTGTATAACTCTTCAAAAAACCTACTTGTGTTATGGGAACTAAACCCATTGAATTAAATCAGGATTGGATTCTCACTCAGGAAAAAGATGCTAAAGCTGAGAACTTGTGGAAAAATTACAGGCTGTTGGACAGCAGAACTGACTGTTAGCGTAATGCTCTTTTCCAAATTAATCTTTTAAGTGAATTTCAGAGAATGATTTTCTAGAAGCAACCCCCAAATTATTTATCTGCAGGTTTACCCTCCATTTTTCTGGGTTAGAACCCTGAAACTTCACTGGCAAATTACCTGTAGTTTAGGTGTTATTCACCAGAAATAGTTCTTCTATTTGTAGGACATTATCACAATTAAATCAAATACACTGCGGCTAGAGGGGGTGATGTTTCATTACGCTCATCCCCCAAAATCATAAATTAATTCCTTCTAAGCTTTAAAGCCTAACTTCAAACAGGAAAGACTGATTATTACTGCAAGTATGAGCCCCAAAACAATGTTACTTGCTAATAAATTCATTCCCAAGTAAAAGCTGGAAAAGGTGACTCCAGAAAACCCATTCCAAAGAGATTAAGCTGTCACAGATTAATTTAATTTTTCCCAAAGGTTTTAAAATAATTAAGGTATTGCTCAATATTGTGGATGAATAATCAGGAATACCATCCACAAAAATTAAGGTTCTATAGCACAATAATACTGTCTAGGAGCAAAATCCATCTCTTATTACTGATATTTTAAAATAATTTCATCTCTTAAAAACACCCTGTTGATATTATCCCGGCAAGAAATGTTAGATAAACACAAGTGGGCTATTTCGTCATTACTGATTTTTTCATACCTCTACTTTTTGAAAGAGCTGGCTACTTCTGTGTGATGTTTTCTATTATTTTATTCTCTACTAGGGTATATAAAGAAGAGCTAGACATGAATGTGACTGTCTGGAAGTATGTCTCATCTGTTAAATTGCTATTCTCTTACCATCTTGCTCTTATTTTTGAGCATATGTCATACAATTTTCTATAAATAACTTCTATTACCTAGTGGATCTATAACTGTCTTCTTGAAAACATCATGCCAAAGGATACTTGGCACATTCTCTAGACTTTATATATAGAAATTACCTGAATAGTGTGACCAAAATACAGTCAGAATGCAAAGCTTTCCTTCTTTGTGTCTTGGCTATTAAAAGTGATAAAAAATGCATAAATAGAATAAATTAATTAAAAAGTTGTCTGACCTGATGTTTGTGTGTCGTGATGTAATATTGGATGTATGGTTGTTTTTAAAAACAAGTTCCAGGAAATGAAATGAAATGAAATGAAATGAAATGAAATGAAATGAAATGAAATGAAATGAAATGAAATGAAATACCAGGAAAGTTTTCTGCTCATGAAGATGTAGGGTAATTTTGGCACATATATGAATTATAGGAGTTAAAATTGAAGGTAAAAATGCCAAACATTCCTTCGAAAATTGATCTTCCACACGTTCTGTAATAAAACAATAGTGATCATGTTTGTTTTGAATCACTGAAATCTTTACATGTGCACTGGGATTGGGATTTATTGAAATTAATATTCTGAAGAAAGCCTTTATATAGTTAGCACGCAACTCAATAATAGAATAATTTAATCTAGGCGTACTATTTTAGGTAGACAACAACCTCTACTTTTTATTTGATTTACGCTAGTCTGTATGATGAGTTGCATAACAATATTATTAGCCAGTGTCACCAGTAGGTGTTAAGAGTCCTCCAAGAAAGCATCCTGATATATCTAACTTAAATATATAAGGCAAGTGTTGCTTAGGGTTGTTTAGGGTCTCCAGCCTCATTCTGTATGAACTCTTGATGTGAACGATAAAATAGAAAGGTTTAGAATTGAATTTGGCTCAGAGAGCAGGACAGAATGGGATTTGTCTGTCTGTAATAATATGCAAGCTTAAGGTGAAATACCCACAGGAAATTTTAGCAGGGCCTTTGATCACAGGTATTAGAAAGTTATTGGTTAGATATGACAATACCTTAGGTATGACAATACCTCAGAACACATTATCAGCTTATTAAATGCTTGGATGTATGTATGGCTCGTGCTGGTCTAGTAATGCACTCATTTCTCAGCCTGGCTCTGAGTATTACACATCTGAATTAACTAGACTTCTGTTAAAACAAAGTCTAGTATCTTATTCATGATTGCATTAAAAATATTCACTGGACATTAAATGAAGTCTCTTATTCCTCAGAGATATTGCAAAGACGACTTCTAAATTTTGATAGGGATTTCCTGGTTCATTCACATTCTGTGTGCAGTAAAAATAATCAGACCTGTCCCTGCTTTTCCCAGTATCAAGGTGAATAAAACCTGTCTATATTCAACCCTCAAAACTATTTCTGTTTTTCTTTAGCTTTATCCTGGAATAATGGGTGTTTGTTCACTTGGATTTTGAAAGAGATCTGAATACAACCCAAGATTGACTAAATTAGTCTGTGACTCATTATGCTGGAATAAACTTAAATTAATAGCAGGTTTCAGCCATATCAGCCTGTAAGAAGGATGACTTTGGGTAGTTCTTTGGTGTTAAAAGAGTGAAAGTCTAACCTGTAAAGAAACATGTTGTGTGATTTATTTTTTTAAATTATTTTTTACTTGATCTAAATTTATTTTGATTCTCTTTCTTAATCTATATCAGGGGATGCATTATTACATTTTCCTTTTAGAGATGCTATGAATGAAAGCCTTGGTAGGTATCAAGTATCAGATGTTTAGGGTTTTGTTTTAATGGAAATCTTTTAACTAAAATAAGATAGATAGGAAGATTTTCCAAAGATGTCTAAAAACAAATATGATATTTAACATCTTTTAAGGTGAATTGCTTTAGAAGCAAAAGGAAGCTGTGAGCCGGGGTGATTAAAAGTAGGATTTAAATTTTCATGGACAAATATTAGAGGGATGGGCAATTTCCAGCCCTGTGAAGTTTAACAAGGGAAAGTGCCAGATTCTGCCCCTGCAATGGGTCAGCCCTGATTGTGTGTATAGACTGGGAAAGGAGAGGCTGGAGAGCAGTGCTGTGGAAGGTGACCTGGGGGTCCTGGTTGATGGCAAGTTGAACAGGAGTCAGCAGTGCCCTGGCAGCCAGGAGTGTCCTGGGGTGCACCAGGCACAGCATCACAGTCAGGCAAGGAAGGGGATTGTCCTGCTCTGTTCTGAGCTGGGGCAGCCTCACCTCGAGTGCTGGGGGCAGTTTTGAGCACCACAATGTAAGAAAGGCATTAAATTATTAGAGAGAGTTGAAAGGTGGACCGTGAGAATGGCAAAAGGCCATAAGAAAAGCTGTATGAAGAGTGGCTGAAGGTGCTTTGCCTGTTCAGCCTGGAGAAGAGGTGACCAAGGGGAGACCTCATTGTGATCTTCAACATCCTCATGAGGGCAAGCAAAGGGGCAGGCACTCATCTCTTCACTCTTGTGATCAGGCACAGGACTCTGAGAATGAGCATGAAGCTTCAGGGGAGGTTTAGGCTCGATATTAGAAAAAGGTTCTTCACTCAGAGGGCAAAGGCTCTCCAGGGCTGTAGTCACAGCACTAGCCTGACAGAGTTCAAGTGTTTGGACAATGTCTTTGGGCTGTACTCCTAGGGTGTGATGTGTAGGACCAGGAGCTGGACTCAATGATCCTTGTAAATCCCTTCCAACTCAGCTTATTCTATAATTTTATGTTTCTATGATAGAATAATTTAGCTTTTCCATATTAGTGAATATTGTCTTAAGATCTACTTTATATTTAAAGATGAATCATAGAATCATATAATAGTTTGGTTTGGAAAGAGCCTTAAAGATCATCTAGTTTCAAGCCCCCTGCCATGGACAGAGAAAACTTTCCTAGACCAAGTGGTTCAAAGACAGATCCAACCTGGCCTTTAACACTTCCAGGGATAGGGCATCCACAGCTTTTCTGGACAACATGTACTAGCATCTCACTATTGTCACAGTGAAGAATTTTTCCTGACATTTAATTTAAACCTGCCCTCTGACAGCTCAAATCCATTCCTTCTTGCTTTATCACTGCATGCACTTGCAAAAAGTCCCTCTCCATTTCTCTTGTAACCCTCTTTAGGTTCTGGAAAACTGTTTTAAGGTCTTCCTGGGTCCTCTTCACCAGGCTGAGCAATCCCAACTCTCCTAGCCTGTCTTCATAGGAAATGTGCTGCAGATCTCTGATCATATTTGTGCCCCTCCTCGGACCTATCTCCTGCAGGTCAATGTTTTTCTTGTGCTGGGGGAACCCAGAGCCAGACAGACTCCAGCTGGAGTCTCATGAAAACAGAGTAGAAGAGGAAAATTCCCTTCCTCACCCTGCTGGCCACGCTGCTTTTGATGGAGCCCAGGACAGAATTGGCTTTCTGGGCTGCAAACACACATTGCCAGCTCATGGTGAAGCTTGTCATCAAGCAGCACCTCCAAGCTCTTCCCAGCAGGGCTGCTCTCAATGAGAGCAAGTATGAACCTGCATTATATCCTGCTGAGCTGGTTTCTCATGCAGTGGTATTCAGTGCCTCCAAATATTTATTCAACGCTTCTAAATGACCTCTAAGAACTGCAAGACTCACTAGACTAAGTATGACTGGTGTGGGGGTAGCTTCCTGCTGAAATATGATTTAAGTAAAGCTTTGTTCATAACTTACCATTTAGACATTTCCTGTGGCACTGTTTTAAAAAAGTAGTGCAGAATGAGGTTTTATTCTACTGCTGTCACTGTTCCAACTATTTGCTTATTTTTCCCATTTTAGAAACTTCTTTAGCCCAGATTCTGAAATGGTATTAAGAGGATGCAATTACATTACACCCTTACAGATCAGGATTGGAAAGCCACTTGTGCTTAAGATGCGCTTGATTTCAGTGTTATGAAGACTAGGATTTCTTGTTATTCCTACATATTTTCTAAAGCTGTTCTCTACAGTGCACTTTCAAAAGCCTATTTTTATTGCATCTGTTCGCTTTTAAGAGTATCCCCTGGTGCAATTGCCAAAGGCAGGAAATGGAAAGGCTGAACAGGCATCTAACAGTAAGATCTGTAGTAACTTGAGACATGAGTGTTAAGTGTGGTGGCTCTTTCTAGGTTACCAATTCCAAAGAAAATAGGATCTGTTACCTTGGAGACAAAGCTAAATTCTGCTCAGAAGCCAGTTCAGAGAACCCAAGGAGTCCCTGTCTTCTGTAGTTTGCCACCACCATGGAATTCAGCAACAAAAGGTCTCTTCCACTGTTGGCACTTCCCAGTTCCAAGAATTGTCAAACAATGTCTTTGTATTCAGTGAGGGACAGAGAAATACATTTTTTTAAACTGTCTTCAGTGACTAATCCAGACAAAATAGATTCAGGTATAAACTATGCTTAGAAGAAGCCTATCAAAATAGCAATCCATGTGAAGATTCAAAAATCAAAAAGAAGCATGGACTTTAATTCCAAAAGTTGGAAATTACAGCTAATAATGGAAAGAAATAGAAAGTCCCTCTGAATGGAATGCTAGTTGCAGTAATTAGTATAAAGAAATGTGGAAAAAGCTCTGCATTTAAGATGAGCACTAAGCCACAACATACATAGAGTAGGCAGGAATCTATGCCCAATAGTATTGAGAAAGAGTGGAAGAATTAGGACTTTGTAAGAAGAAAATGTAAGACTTAAAGTTTAGAATGTATGACCCCAGGAAATATTTTTTGCCAACAGCCTTTAGTGGAATTTTGTGCAGAAGAAAGATTGCTTAGGTCTAGGCTGCCAAGTGATCTGACCCGAGGTAGATACATTTGTCTATAGTGCCTAACACAATCACACAAAAAAAACCCCAAAAAAAACAAAAACAAAAAACAAAAAACAAAAAAAACAAAAAACAAAACAAAAAAAAAAACAAAAACAAAAAAAAACACCCCAAAAGAATAACAAAAATCCCCAACCAAGAAAAGAAGAAGAAGAAGAAGAAGAAGAAGAAGAAGAAGAAGAAGAAGAAAGAAAGAAAGAAAGAAAGAAAGAAACAAGAATCTGACTTATCACTTAGAAAATTATTAGGAAAATGTTAAATATCTTTGTCAGACGAATGTATAGCCGAATATGAAGCAGTTTTGGGAGATAAGTATAGAGAAGACCACGTTTACACTTTACTAGAGGACAACTTACTGGGTTGTTGATATGCGCTTCTAAACAGATAAATTGCTATAAATCTGGATTGTGTAATTCATCACAATCAAAATAATGTTGGGTTTTTCCTTCCAGATTTAAATGTCTTGAATATAGTAAAAATTTTTTTCATGCTAAAAAATATTTTCAAATATATGGAAACCCAAGTAATCAGTCTGGAGTTTTACCCTGTTCTTGCTTACACTTTACAAAAGCTTTCCAGCTAACTTTTAGTGGGAGTTGGGTTTTTGGAGATTTTAAAAGACTGTATCATCTGTTTGGTATAAGACTGTATTATTTTCCCAAAGTCTTATTTAGGTTTTTTCAAAAAGAACTTCCAAGCAGAAATGGTAGGTCAGTCAATCAGTGTTTTTTTTCAACAGCTTTGTTAGGATAAAAAGTGTCCTACACCATTTGATTTTCTGTCAGCATCAGAAAAAAATTGATAGTGATTTCCCCTCTGGTGTTTTCAATACTCTTATGTGAACAGGCTTGCATTCTGATCTAAATTATGAAACTGATTTGTGTGCTGCTTGTGCTAGAAGCATGAGTGCCATCATGATATAAACAGAACATCTTCCATTCAGGAGGTAAAGCTGAAAAAATTGTTCCTGGAACATAGTATTTTGGGTGAGATCATAGAATCCTCTTTTAGTCCTTTTATTACAAACATTATATTGTACTATCCTGAAAATGCCTTAGCTTTTTGAAACATATTTGTTATAAGAAGCTTAGCTACTCAGATTTTATTTACTATACTTTTACTATAGAGAGGAAAAAGATAATGGAATACAAATCTAGGTCACTCTCCTAATCTTCATCTCCTACATGGTTGGACTTTCAAGCTGCAGCTCGAAAAAACCCTAGTCCCCAAGTTGTTTTACACTAAATACAGCTATCAATAAGTAAGTAATGAGAATAAAACCATTTTTTTGAGTAAATAGAAAGAATAAGAAACTGGTAGAAGCTATCTAATATAAACATTAGTGGGAGGACAATTGTTTCAATTGACACAAAGGACACAGAACAAACACCTAGTGAGAAGAAAAAATAAATAAAAGGTCCCAGGAGCCACTAAAATTTGAAACCAAAGTCAAGCTACAATAGTTGAGAACTGTAACAGACTCAAATGATAAATGGAGTGATGCTAGTCAGAATTCACAGATAACCCTTTGGCAGGAATATATTCTGAAATGTTATTCATCCAAAATAAACTCCTTAGAAGTCACAGTAATCCCGCTGCACCTTATACCTAAAGCTGCATTTTGGCAGAAAGGGTAGTCAAACATTCACCAGAGGCACAGATTATAGACTGTATTCGTAGAGATATTTTCATTTTCAGTGATATGGGAAATTCTAGAAACATGTGAAAAAGTATCAAGGGGACAGACATGAAATATCTTTGATAAAGGAATAACTGAAGAATCTGAAGTCCTCTCCATTGGGAGAGGACTGTGCAGGATACCCTGTCACTCTAAAGTAACAGCCTGATAATTTTCACATATGCAGCCTGTAGCAAATGCAGTGGGGGGAAAAAAAAGCACATAGATGAAGCAAGAATGGAAACATTTTGCTCCTGACTAATTTGTTTTACCAGGTGCTAGGTAGTGAAAATAAATTAATCACTTATGTGCTTCAGTACTTGAAATGAATGAATGACTTGCACTGTGAATATCCACTGTGTGGATTTGTAGAGAGGTAGGGGTGGGAACAAGGCAGCTGGAAGTTATAGCTGAAACTCAGTGCCATTGTTCTTTTAATTCCATGTGTCAAAAAGAAAAGTGTTCACAACCATATTATTTATCTTATTTCTCTTAAGCTAAAAGCTCCCTTGCTTTTAGCAAATGCTAAAAACAGCATTCTTGATTTTGTATAGCATGTGCTATAGTCTTCAAAATACTGAAGTTGGTTTTAATACTTTATCCTTTTTATCCCTTTTTTAATCCTTTATTTTGTCACTTTGGTATATGCCAATTACGAACACAAAAAAAAGACCATCATTAAATCATGCAATCCCAAAGTAATGTGGTTTATTTGAAAGGTCTTCTGAGCTGCATTGTCAGTGTTAATGCAATACATATCCTAAATCAAAATGGATCTGAGGGTCATTAAAGGATTACAACATTTGCATCTTGCATTGAGCAATGGACTGTTCTTTCCAAAGTGTAATGGGAGGATGTTTAGTAAAAGATAATTCTTGGTAGACCTAAGAGAAGAGAACCTGCAAAAGTAGCTTTTGACAGAACAATCATTCTAACTAAAAACAAAATAAAAATCTACAAAGCCATCCTGAAACAGCATAGATGTGACAGGAACAAGAGCTGAAAAAGTATCATTAAAGGAACCTATGGACTAACCACAAAAACTGCTCAAGAGGGATGTAAGAGTATTTCTCCTTAGCATTTTAAATGATCTGCACCATGTTAAACAGTTACAAATATTTCTTCTTTACTTTACTTTCTTTAATTTCTCTTCTTTATTTCATTTACTTGCTATTTACTTCAATATTTGTTCTGAAAAACCCTGAACAACAACACCAAACCATTCCAAAATAGCTCCCAAAAAACGGACCACATTTTTTCCACTGTACTAGAAAAACAAATTACTTTGGAGTCCGATATTATCTTGTAACTCTATCAGACGGAAATTGAAATGAACTTGCAAAGGAGTAGAGATCTATTAATTTAAGAGATATTATAGAATATCCCCAAGTTAAACAGACTTTTCAAAATGAAGTAAATATATCTCAAATAGTTTCACATAATAAGAAAGAGACATCAGAGATTTACATCATGTGTGATATGCTCACTAATGAGAAGTGTAGCCAGGATTATGTTCTAATGCTAAGACAACTGATTGTTGTCCCTGGAGAACTTTTGTACAGTAGAAATAAAAATTCTTGCCAGTGGTATAGGCTGAAAATGGATTTGAGATCAATTCTGAACCTGAAAAACAAAATAAGCCGAATATAGATTTTTGAATAATGAATCCTTTGGCTACACTTACTGATTTACTTTTTTTTCTGACCTAATTAAGTGTATTGAATTACATGAATATATAATTATCTTATTGGATTTTTAGGAAACATCCAATCAAAACTGAAAACAAAATCATGCAGTGTTAAATTCCCTATTTGTCTTCTTTATCCCCTTCCTATTCAATGTCACTTTTGCATCTGTCACCTGCATTGTACCACCTGGGATGTTTCAATTAATTTTCATACTGTTATGCTCAAATGTTGACATTAATCTGTTGAAATATTTATCAATTGACAGGAACAAATGTGCCCACTAAAGTTTATATAAGAGATGAGCAACAGTTCTGAACGTCAAATTCATATGGGTGGACATCCATGCAGAACAACCTATTGTTATGTGGCTAAAATGAAGAATTTAGTAAAATTTTTACTGAATTAAAACTCTTAGTTTTCAAAGAACTATGGGAAGAGAAACAGTTATCAAGCCAACTTTTTTTTTACTATCCTTTAGCAAAAGTTTCACAGGCTTTGTGAGACTTCATAACAAAAGCAGCTTGTAGGGCTACAATCAGAAGAAATCTATGGTTCACCCATATATCTAGACAGAAAAAACAACCTGATTTTCTGTACTTGTTGACAGTGATTAATACATGAAGCTCTTTGGAAAGCAATCACATGATGTACTATAAAAACTGAAAAGATATATGGAGCAAAAAACACCTACAGCCCTGAGATGCAAAATGCCGAGAATGACGAAGACCTCCCTCTTCAGACTGGGACCTCCACCACCATCTTCATCTTTCAGTCAACAGAATAAAATGAGTCACAAAAGAATAAGAAAGGAAATGGAGCATCAGAATATGTGACTTTAAATTAAAGCAGTTAATTTGGATGTCTGTCCATAAGGTAGAGGAGCCAACATTTTGTGTTAAGAGGTTTTATGCATGAAGCAATGAGGGCATTTTGCCTTTTTTGTGAAGTCAAGGTCTTGGAACAACATTTTGGGTGTGTGGCCCTTCTTTTTATGAAGTAGGAAGAAAATTCAATGTATAGAGACCAGAGAATTTGAGTCAAAGTCTTCCTACAAGTTTCATGCAGGTATGCTCTGCAAAAAACACAGATGGGAGTCTGGAACCAGTAGATCCAGAAAAACTAGCCAGATATACCAAAAGCAGGAAAATCACATGATTTAAGATCTTTTATCAAAAAAACCCAAAAAAGACAAACAAACAAAAACAAAAAAAAAAAAAAAAAACCAAACCAACCAAACAAAAAAAACCCCTGAAAACCCCAAAGCCACACACGTAAAAAACTAAACACAAAAACCAAAATAAACAAAAAGCGCAAAACAAACCAAAATCCAAACCCAAACTCATAGTACAACCACGGTTGTACTTCATGATGCCCTGAAGTGTCTGAAGCATTTTTCCCTTACAATAATTCTGAGCAGTGAATGGCACCTAGGGTCAACAGTAGAAATCTGTTCTCTCCTGATTTCTGGCCAGTGTCAGGTGTACAAAGGGAAGATAATCTTCTACTTGTAACCCCTGGCCCACTTTTTCTATTTCAGTCAGAGTCGTCCTAGTCTATGACTTGGAAACATCCTCTTCAACTTCTGTGTGCTCCAGGAAACACCTGCAGCTGTAGAAGAAAGTAGACTGGAAGCAACTACTAATCTGAACTCTGAGTCCCTATTGAGAGAGTTCTAAGTGAGAAAAAGTCAAGCTAGCTGCAAGTTTGAGGTATTCTTATGGCCAAAGTTTTTCTTAACTCTTACTTGAGCATGTGCATCTGGGGGCAGAGTACAGAAGATCAAGGAGAGCAAGACTACTCCTAAGGTTCTTACAGTAAGCAGCTTAGAATTTCAAAGAGAAAGTTTGGAGGAGCTGGGTTTTATTAATCCTCTCCCACTGTGCTGCTTCAGACAAGTGAGCTGAGAAAAGCACATGATTCAGCCTTAAGTCTTCAAAAGGAGGTGCTCTCTCCTCCATCCCCAACTTCACATATCGCTCCTACTTTGAGGGTAGCTCTGCAATACTCATGAGAATGTGCTTTTACTCTTTATAGGAAGGGATCATCGACATAATGGGTGTGAAAATTTTTAGCTTAAACCCATGGATAAGCATGAAGAAGCAGAGGTCGCTTTTGAAGATTAGAAGCAGTTTGATTGTTAAGTGCTACCTTCAATTAGACTAATCCTCTTTTTCCTTGGACCATGTTGGAACATTCTGGATAATAAAGTTTAAAGTCATGTTTGTCAGCTGGCCTTCACAGAAACCTTTTTTGCAGGTTTGCTAACCATGGGCAAACAAAATAGTACTTTTTGGATATCTGTAAGTATAGGAGAATGCTACCTAAGAACTGCATTTAACAAATATTTGGAAAAAGACCTCTTGATAATCTTATTGGAATGAGAAGGGTTCTAAGATGAAGGACATAGAATAGCAGTACATCTGGAATAAGTATTAAAAGAACAAATACAATTATATAATGTATAAACTAGACTGCATTGCTTGGTGGATAGGAGATATTATTCCATCTGTTGTTAACTAGGCAGGTACCGAGTATGTATGAGAAGGCTTGCATTACCTAGATTTTCAAGACAGCCCAAGTTCTTTCTTCTGACAGACTTTCATCCCTCATTTAACTGAGTAGAACTGTGTGATTTATTATTATTTGGAGTGGATTTATGTATTTTACTGTGTTCATGAGATTTTGTTTGGTTACAAACAGACCTGAACAGCAGGTTATCTAATACTTTCCCATG
This sequence comes from Melospiza georgiana, assembly GCF_028018845.1. Classification (NCBI taxonomy): domain Eukaryota; kingdom Metazoa; phylum Chordata; class Aves; order Passeriformes; family Passerellidae; genus Melospiza; species Melospiza georgiana. The sequence goes on along the minus strand of NC_080430.1, from coordinate 87,280,598 downwards.
AGTATAAGGAATAGTTAGAATCAAAATAAATATAAAATAAAAGATCCCAGCTAGGGGACACAAATTAAAATGAAGTTATAACATTTTTGGATCATCGTTTACTTAATTAAGTGCACTATTTTTCCATTTCCGTGGGGAAAAAAAGATCCAGACTATTGATATACATGATATTCATAAAATTTGTTTGTTGGTTGGTTGGTTGGTTGGTTGGTTGGTTGGTTGGTTGGTTGGTTTATTTGTTTGTTTTTTTATAGGGTTTTTGTTGCAAGCATACCACCTAAGTATAATTTTGAGAGTCAATCAGTAGAAGGTCTTTAAAACTTCAGCACTGATTACTAGACTGGACTTTGCAGACCCTTGAAGAAATAAGTTGCAGCTGATGCCATAGGTATAAGCACGCATGCCTCATTATTACATCTTCATTTTAACACCATGTTCTGATTTCGCAGGCTAGTATCATTAAATGCAATTAGTGATCTTCTATGATTTAAAGAAAGAGAAAACTATATCCTGACAGTTCACATTGTAATACTGGTGCCACACAAGACAAATTGGAGTTCTGAGGACAAGGAATTTAAAGAAAAAATTCCTAATTCAGTATTTTTAGCTTCAAATTTCAAATTCTCAAACACAGAATTGTAATTAAGGACTTTTTTTGCATTAGATATCTGTAGTTGTATGCTACCCAAATTTTGGATATGGGGAAATGGCTGTGAATAGAATTTGATAAAATAACAAAAAGATTGGTTTGAATTTATTTTTTCCTTGGACTATGTAATGTGCAGAATGAGATGCAGTTGAACTACTCCCTAATATAAAGTTATATCATTAAAAAAAGTTTTACAGGCTGCATTTACAAAATGTAGGTGTGAATATTTACCAAAAAACAAACCAAACCAAACCAAGTCTGTATGGTTTGAAGATAGTCAGATGTTTATTGGAACAGTAGTTTGCACTATGAAACTGTTTTTTACAAAAAGCAGTAAATACTAGGGAAAGCTGAGTAAGAAAACTGAGTGCTCTGTGTATCTTGCTATTCTGGTTCCAAAGGAAATACTCTGGCTTTTTGTGTCTATGCTCAAAATAACTGTATTGAAAATTTAGGAGGTACAGAGAAGAGGCATTAGTTCAAAAGGAAAAAAAAGAGAAAAAACCCCCAACTTGGTGAGTTCAAACTGCCTGGGTTTTTTGGGGGCTTTTTGTGGGTGTTTTTTTTTTTTTTTTTGTTTTTTGGTTTTTTTTTTTTTTGTTTTTTTGTTTTTTTTTGTTTTTTTTTTTTTGTTTGGTTTGATTTGGGTTTTTTTTTTTTTTTGTTGTTGTTTTGTTTTTTGTTTTTGTTTTTTTTTTTTCTGAGAGAGAGCTGCTCAGTGATTGGTCTACAGGTAGTTCAGTGTGAAGTGATCTTTTGGATAGCAGTAAAATATTGTGAATGCCCACGTTTGGAAGCTAGACTAAGACAAAGTAGAAGTAAAATATAAATATGATGAGTACATTTTAACTGTGAATCTTTGATTAAGTATGATTTTGGTGGATTACTCATCATTTGAATTCTATAATTGAAGATGGTATATTCCTCTGCCAGACAGTGTTTAGTCCAAAGGAAAATTACTTATGATTTATTCTTGTTACAGAAACTCTTCTGATTATCTCTGTACTTGAAAAATATTAATACTTTCTTATACCTCTAAAGTGGAAGACACTTTCTGAAATAGGACCAGGAACGAAATATTCAGCCCAATTAGGCTTAAATAAATTAATAGAATTATTTAGAATTATTTAGAATAAATGTAGCTCTTTAACTTACTGTGAGGCTGTGAGGTTTTTTTGTTTTTTTTTTTTTTTTTTGGTACTATATTGTCCTGGACAGCTTTTGTATCTTAGGCTGATTTTAAGAACTGAGAGAAAGAATAAAATAATCAGGGATCCCTGTGCCAATCCTTACAAAAATTTATAGGAACAAAGCAGACTGGTGTTCATTGTATAAAAGAAAGCTCTTTATGCAGGTAGTGGTTATGTGTGAATTTAGTCACATTTGCTTTGACCTTTGGTGCAAAACACTTTCAAAACAGACACAGAGAACAAAGCTTCTAGGCGGACTATTTTATGTTAAAAACCCCATTAAAGTGCTTCTCAAGTGCATTTTTAAGAAGAAAAATTAAATTACAAAAAAACTTTCTGATTAAAAAATTATTTTCCTGGGTCTTCTGAAGAAATTTGAGTGGATTATTTTGAAAAACTGGCCAATTTCAAAGAAGTAGTTATCACAGTGGGAAAGGCTATAACTTGTAACTACAATAATATCTCTACAGGCATGATAAATGTATCTGTGATTGGACCAATTGGGATTTCATGCTCTGAAGCATTATGAATTTGTCAGTTCTGTTCAATTGTTTCCAGCAAAGTGACTCCATCATATTGTTCGTATTATTTGAAAGAAAAAAAAATGTAAAAATCAAAATGAAAGGGTTTAAAATTAGATTGTGTTCTGACTCCAGGCAATCAGTCCTTGTCCAGAATCATTTTCCTATCTGTTGATAGATTCTTGCTGTAATATTCACGATCCATTTGTGGCTAGTCACAGCCCATTAGCCATCTGTTCTCCTATTAAGCAACTTTCTTTTTGTAATGTGAGTATTTAATTTTAATAAACTCTATCTGCTGAGCATCTATCTTACACATAATAAGGAAGTGTTTCAAACAAGATTACTGGGCCTTATAAAAGAAATATTTTTTTATGTACTTCCTCAGATATAGAATGGAAAGACATAATTAGAATACCTTGAAAATTGAAAATATTTAAAATACAGATTATTGTAAATAAATGCTAGCTCTTTAAAGAGTGATATGAACAACAAATTTTGCATGCTGAAACATTGCTAGCTGTAACTTTGATTTTATTTTGATTTTATAAGTTTGCAACAGGCAGCAAAAGATCTCATAACAGCAATGTTTATAAAACACTTCAAACATAAAGTATAGATGACTAGTATGTTTTTAAAAATCCAGTTACCTGCCTTTCTTTCTTATGACAGTTTGGCAAATATAATGAATAATATGAACCAACAACTATGGAATTATATCTATGAAGTTTAAAAAGCATAGTAGAAAATAAGAGGATTCTCAGAGTGATAGTTTCAAAATGTACACATGGGCATTGCGATAATTTCTAATTACCTAATTATAATTAATTTCTGGCAAATTTCTGAATGAGATAGGACTCCCACAGAAATTCACATATGGGTCAACCTATAAGATAATGGAGGAACACTTGGCTTCAAGTGTTGAATTTTACAGCAGCAATAAAATTACCAGTTTTAGTGGAAGTGTTGTTACTAAAGGGGGAGGGAGGGAAGTAGAGGGTGGGGTTTTTTTTGTTTTGTTTCTGTATTTATTTGGCTTTGTTGGTTTTGTTTTTGTTTTGGGGTTTTGGTGTTTGGTTGGTTTTTTTTTTGTCATACTGTTTGTCTTTGGTTACAGTGTAAGGTGTAACCAAAGTATGTGTTCTACCACCATCCTTATTACCTTCTGATGAGCTGTTAAAATGGGTGGAGAACTGCTTCTTTATCTTTACCATGACTCAACTGTGATAACTCCCTCTGGGAAAGCAGCCGCCACTCTGAAGGGGCCATCTCTGCTAATGGACCTCCAAGGACCCCCTAGAACAACTCACAGAATTACACCACCCCATTGTGAAATTCCCCACCCTGGGGGAGGTACCAAACATTCCTGTCTGTAGATAATCTGGGGCTTGGGACACCAAGATCCCACCATTGGATATCTAGAGGACAAGAGGTCCTGACAAACCACCACTAGACCTCCAGAGAAGAACCAGACCTTTCGACAGAATCACTGCTTCAAACAGATCACATTCCATCACTCCAACAGGACTGCAGCCACCCTTCAATCAGACTGCTACCACCACACTGACCAACAGATTGTCAGGTCGTATTCTGGCTTGGGCAGTTTAGGCCAGTGTCTCTGTGCTATTGCCTTTCTTGTACTTGTTCTATGAAATTGTAGTTCTGACTTTGAATCTATCAAAGGTGTTTTTGTGGGGATAATTCCTCCTGCTCGTTAACCTTGAAACCAGCATACTGCATTTTTTTAAATTGGGTTATGAAGTACAATAATAGAACTCACTCAAGCTGTGAAGGCTATAGGTCCTACCTGTGATTTGGAATTTCAGTAAATAGTTTGTGGGGAAACTTGGTATTTTTTGTCCCAGTCTCCCCCTTTTTTTGGTTGTTTTTTTTTTTTTTTTTTTTTTAATAGTATTGAAATCATCTGCTTACCAGTCATCTTGGAGAAAACACTGGTTACCCTATTCTTCAATTCATTAGTGTGTTGGTTTCTTTGTTTTTTCCTCTCACTCACTTTGTTTCTTGGTTCTTCATTTCTTTCACTTAGGTGAAAAATGTTCCCCTGCAGTTGGTCTGGTTAGCATAAATCTGAATGTTGCTCTCACTCCAGGAAGTTTTTTTTGCTTCATATTTTGGATTTAACAGGAAATAGGAAGGTGATGGGGATAATGTTATTATTGTGCTATGTATAAAATAATGAAGTTTAGACTAAGAAGATGTACTTTAAAGATAAACAGTTTGGTTTAAGTAAAAGAATGTCTAAAAGAATTCCTGTAGCAAGACAGAAGGATCTTTCTTGTAGAAAGAACTGAGGAAACTATGGCATTCATGTTCTCCAGAAATGTCCTGAAAATGCATATGCTTTTAAAATTTTCTCTTGAAACAAAAGAAAAGTTTTCTGTGAGGGAAAATTCCAGAAGACTCTGCATTTAAAATTAAAATATGTTCATATGTTTTTAAGTGTTTGGACATATCTAGGAAAAGAAGTTACTACAGCAAAATTTCCTGAATAACTGAATTTTGTTCCACTCTCTTTGTGACATGGAACTTATTCTTCTGTAACTTCTGAATTCAAGTATCCAATCTGGATGGAATTGAACAAGGGATAGTCTTAGTCTTGAAGGCTAAGCTCCAGCACATTTTATTAAAGGGCTGCCAGAGAAGCTTCAACAAAGATACTGCCTACAGAGCTTATTGCTTTATTTTGGTTTCAACTGTGATAGAGTTATTGTCTTCTTACTAGCTGCTACAGTGCTCTGTTTTGGATTTGGTATGAAAATAATGTTGATAACACATTGATGTTTTAGCTTTTGCTGCGTAGTAATGTACACAAATCAAGGATTTTTCAGTGTTTCATGATCTGCCAGTAAGGAAGTGCACAAGAGACTGACCTGAACCAGCCAAAGGGACATTCCAGGGCATAGGACATCATGCCCAAAGTGTAAATTGAGAAGTGTTACCTGGAAAAGGCTGATCTTTCCTTGGGGCCAAGCTGGACATTAGTTAACAGGTGGCGAGAAATTGTATAGTGCATCACTTGTTAATAGTATCATTGCCATTATATTTAACCTTATTTCAATTATTGAACTCTTTTTATCTAAACCCATAGATGTTACTTTTTTACCCTTATTCTCCCCCTATCCCACCAGGTTGGAGGATGTGGAGAGAAGTGAGTGAGCTTACTAAATGACATGCTTACTTGCATAACAAGCTTGCTAAAAATAAAATAATATGGAAGATTAACTGTATTCCACAGAGGAATCCAATCTCCACTTGTTTGTTGCTAATGGAATTATTAAGTTGATTGTTTTCAATATTTTTGCTTTTTACTATTGCCAGTTGCAGTGCCTTCAGAAAGTACAGAAATTGGATGGAATTTCAAGAAGCTGTGCTCTCAGCTGTAAGACCATTTAGTGGTTTAGAGATTTTAGTTTCTTAAATTTCATCTAGTGTACAACAAGTTTCAGAAGAAAATCCCTGTCATTTAAAGCTGAATTTCAGTATTTTTAAGCTTGTATAGACTTTCAGCAGTGAAACATTGGTGTAGTCTGATTTAAAGGTTACATGGCAGCCATAAGATTTTGAGTTAATAGCAATTAAAAATACTAGGAGAAACCAATAATACATTGGGAAAGCCACCATATCTGTCTAAATTTCAGAAAATATTCTCTCCATTCATTGTTCCTGACCCCATTGTATTGTGCTTTTGTGTTTATTAAGAACTCATGTCAGACCCTTTATCTTCTCAATGCATATAAACTTGTGAATGTAAAACATTCTTCTTTACAACTGGGTACTCTGGTCAAAATCACCTGCCTATTTTGCTGCCCAAAAATTTTTGCATCAATTTTTCACAAAGGTACAATATACATTGCTAAAGAAATTTTGAAGCTGTACTGCTATGCTCATTCCATCTCTCTTTCTCTTCAACACTGTATTCAAAAAGAAAAATAAAATAAGTTGCCATCTCTCAGCTACATTTAGATCAAAGCAATACAGGTAAGAAGGAACATGATACAAACGGTAATTAAATATTGCAAACAATTTCAGACAAAAGGTGAAAATGGATGGGTTTGTGAGTATCTTTCCAGCTCTCTTTTTCTTACCTTATATATCATTCCACTAAGAGGGGAAGAAAGCTGAAAATTGAAAAGACAGAGTGCACAGTATCTGGCCTAATCACTTTTGACATCTGTGGGAATATACATGCTTCAGTTTTACTTGGCCACTGAAGGTAATGTTGGAAAGTTCTGCATTGGACTGGACTGCCAGCAGTTTGGAAACCAATTCCGAATCTGTAATTGAAGTACTATGTGTTTGGAATTAAAATCCATAGCTGATGCTAAAGCCCACTTCTTATATAGATTTTTTCATGAGGAAAACTATTTTTAGCAGCAAGGCATAAAAATATGTCAGCTAATTATTATCAATTCAACATAAAGTGTAAAATAAGTAGTTAGATAGTTTTGTTTTTTGCTTTTTTGATTTATTTTTTTTATTTTTTTTTTTTTAATATATATTCAACAATGAGCCTTGACATAAAATATTTTAGATCGCAGTTTGGAAGCTGAGCATGTAGATGTGCATTTATCAATGTCAGGACAGGAACTTCATCTTGAACATTCAACAGGAAAAAATGTTATGATCCAAATTCAATTTTACTTGGGTTAATATTGATTTAAACATTTGCCATCGTCTTGCTTTCAGAGTTGCCCATTCACTTCAGAGAGTGTGATCAAAAAGTTCTCTCATCCTGAACGAATGTACTATTCATCTCACACAATATGAAGGGCCCCAGCAGGTGTAAATTGGCTTTGCTCCATTGAATTCAGTGAAACTGTGTCAGTTTTCCATGACTGGAAATGTGGCCATTTTAACTTACAGAATAGGTTACGTTCAAAGAGGTCTTTAATCACAAAGTTTAATGAAGAATTATTCTTTCATCTGAATGTTGCCCTAACTCCAGCCTTGACTGTCCTTCCCCTAAGCTCTATAGGCAGCACTGGCTTCATGATACAGGCAAAGATCTTTTATTGCTTTATGTAGTTGTTATAATCAGGTATTTAACCACTAAAATAAGAAGATCTTTTGCTTAATTTAGAGAGTGTTTATAAATGAAGTAGAGTTGTTTTTTTTTGTTGAAGGTTGCTTAATAGACTTCTCCTGGGAGTTGCTATAGTAACAGAGTACAATAATTGAACCTTAAAGGCGATGTCTCATTTACGTGGAAGATAATGCATACAAAGGGAGAGAACATAGAAGTTTTTTTACTAAACCATTTAAGGTCTGTTTAAGAAGGGGTATTAAAATGGCAAAATTCCTAAGTTGTTTTTTATTTTTTTCCCAGGTTTTATTTAAGGAAAATGTGAAAGATAAAACCCTGCTCAATCTTTTTTTTATTCTCTTAGGTGTTCAAGTGAAAAGGAATGCAAATATTCCTTTAAACAGAATTTAAAATTTTTATTTAACCTGTAAATGCAATTCAAATTTGACTAATCAAGAATTAAATCTGCTTTCATTATAAATGCTGCCATTCCAAAGGACTGCATTTTCATACAGAAATCTGTAGTCATTCACTTGTTCCCAAGACCATGAAAGAAAGAACTTTGTGGGGAATGGTGGTATTCAGAAATTTCTTGAATTTTGCATAGCTGGTATCAGTGATAAGGCTTAAGCATCATTTCTGGCTCAGCTAGGACACAGCTGAAATTATTTTCCAGGTTTGACATCTAAGGGTTACACTGTGCATTAACATCAATATCAAAGCTAGGCAGTAGAATTCTGAAAGAATGTTCTGTCATCAATTATTCTCCAGCTGAATTACAGTAATCTATATATCTTGGTAAATTTAATTAATATTTAGTAATTCCTGTGCAAGCCATTAATTGATTCCTTTCCATAATCTCCAGTGTATGTAGTGCCAAACAATACTAAACTTTGTTAAAGGAAGTTTGAGGATACAATGACAGAAGAAAAAGCGGATTTTGTTTCCTGGCATTTCACCTGCTTGAGCCATTGCTGAGATAGAAATTGCAAGTTTGGTTTCATTTAGCTGCCTTTCAGACGTGACATTTTGGATCTGGTGCGTGCTAAAGGACATGACTGTATGGTTCACATCATTTAGAAGCACTGTCAGAGAAGTGAGGTTTCTATCCTTGCAAGCCATGAAACTAAAGATATGAATTGAGGGATATGCCAGGTCACAGCTGGAAGGAAGGGCAGAGCAGAGATACATTAGACGGTGTTAAAGTTGTGAGAAACATGGAGTATGAGGCATCAATTTATGTCACTTTGAACTTCTTTTTGCACTCAAAATTCAATCATCCACATTCAATAAAGAATCATGAGGCTGCAACTCATACACCTGTAAAAATAGGAAATATACAGGTCTTCTGAGAGGAAAATCACAGTGTTTTACTGTACTATTTCATAGATTAAGGGTATGAGTGGAATCTCTAAGGAAGTTAAAAGAAGAAAAAGGAATTAAAATACTTTTGCTGATATAAGAATTATCTGAGAATAATATTACGAGGTTAAATCTTTCTCATTCTATTAATTTAAACCATGATTCCTATATGTGAATGGGATTTAAAATTAATACAAGAAGATATGAGAATTTTAATAAGGCTGATACTAAGGTGAAATGATGTGGAGACTCTAAAACTTATCCCTAATAACCTGACAAAATCGTCATTTTTTTTCTACAACACGACAAAAATGATAATGTATTTTGCTTTGAAATTGGTTCTGATGGATGCTACCTGCATACAGACAAGATTTTTCTCTTCAACAGAAAGCTTCAAGTAATTTTGTGATTTTTCTGAGTTGTGTTTGTTTGTTCCCAGGCTTCATTTAGGTGCTGGAAGATTGCTATAATTTATCCCTAGAGCCTTCTCTTCTCAGGGGTTGAACAACTCCAAGTCTTTCAGCCTTTCCTTGAAGGAGAGATGTTCCATGCCTCTAACAGTCTCCATTACCCTCCTCTGGACTTGCTTCATCAGGTCCACAGCATGATACCAACGTCCATCAGGATATGAAGCTGTTGACCACAACCCCTTTAATAAGAGCTAAATTGCCAGTGCTGTTTAAGTGCCCATGTTCTATTTAGAGTCTGCTCACCATTGATTTTCAGTGAGATGTGGGCACCAAAATTAGAATTTTTTCCTCGTGAAGAAGGGCCTAGCAGAAAGCTTTGCCACTAGCAAGACGCTACAGGCATCAGAACTGTACCAATAAACTCAGTTCAGTAAGGTATTTAGTAACAGGAATGCAATGGTAGATAAATGCAGAATGCATATGATGTTGAATGTCCAGATGTGGCATTTCAAGTTGATTGCACAGTAACCCTTCCTGGCCAGTTGCTCTGACTAAGCCACAGCTCTTCTGAATAGACACAAGGAGAAATTTAGCCTGAAATTTTGAAATTTTGAATTTGGCATGAGAAGGAAAAATGAAGTGGTTTTGTCTGTGGTTTTGTGTTGGTTTTTTTTTTTCCCTAATGTATTTTTATTTTAACACAGGCACAGCAGCAGGTTGGTCAGGACATTAGAAATATGATGTAGGTCAGGAAGGAGATGAGCACAGTTCTGCAGCAGAATGACCCCACGCAACTGCACACACTGGGACTGACTGGTGAGTTAGCAGTTCTGCAAAAGAGTAGTGGAGTTTGACCTGAATATGAGAGGGCAGTGTTCACTGTAGAAGACAGACTGCATACTGAACTACATTGCTGTGACTAACAGATCAAAAGAAGTTATTAGCTCTTTTTGCTCAGTCTTACTGAGGCTGCATACTTCCTATGCCTTTTATTCTCCCAGTTCAAAAAGCTGTTGAGAAAACCAAGTGCAGTGGTGGAAAAATCAAGATAATCAGAACCAACTAGAATAAGAAGTTGAGAAGATTGGACTTTTTTTAAGATGATGTAGTTTTTGGTTAAGGGTAATTGGAAGCTACTTGAAGAGGAATTACAAAGGTCACAGATAATTCTCAGTAGTGGCAGGAGAAGTGATAAAACAATGGCCATGAGCTGCAGCTTGGAATTAGATATTGGCATATTAGATATTATCCTTCCCTAGCCAAGTTGAAGGGGATGGGAGTACAGATATATATATATATTTATAGATATATGTAGGTATGTGTGTACATAGATATAGATATATAGATATATATACACATATATACATATATACATATATACATACATATATATATATATATATATATATATATACACGTGTAGCATTGTGTCAGTTTACCTAGAGATGTCATGGAATCTCCTTGGAGATTTCCAAGACTTCAGTAGGCAGAGTCATGGCTGATCTGACCTAGTTCTGAGAAAAGTTACTCTTCAAGTAGAAATAAAATTAGGTGACCTCCAGAGACCTTTTACAGACAAACCTTTATGACTCCATCAGCTGCTTAAAGTTCTTACATCAGCTGCTGAACTACATCTGAAAGGACTAAAATATCACAATGGGGAAATTGCCAGGAATGTAAAAATGGCTGAGGAAAGAGTAGCCTCTCCCTGTGTACTCCACCTACTTAAGTAGTACTAACCACAGGAGTGTGTCCTTTCCCTCTGAAATGGCACTCAGTTTATGTACAGATGCAACACGATGTAGTACAATTTATATAATGGATAATTTTGCCCTCTTACAATTTTTAATTTATTTTTTAACTGGCCAGTTGCTTTAAAATATATGTGAAAGAGACTGTATGGTTAATTATTGCTTCTTCCAGCAATTTTCTTCCTGTGGGACAAGTAGTCTCATTTTTTCCTTTTGAATGTTGAACCTCCTTGAAAGAGAGAAAAGGATGTAAGTGTAAACTTCCTTTAAATAAGCTTCCCCTAAATAAACTCAATTACATTTTCATTGAGAAAAAAAAATCAAACTCTAATAGGTTTTGAGCTTTTCTTATTAATTTATAATTCCATTTTTCTTGTTAATCTAGGCCTGGCAATACCTGGGTTTGATAGTTCAAGGAAGAACTAAAAACTTTTGCTTCCTGTATCCAGAGACAACTGAATGAAAAAAAAATTAAAAAGAAGATTTTCTGGTATCTACATTTCGACTTCTCTCTGAAGGCTGAAGACAAAGGCTTTTTTCTCTCAGTAATTCTCTGACTGATATTTCCATCTGTACTGTTAGTTTGAAATACTTTTAGGTTTTATTACATTGTATGTCTAGTGTCTGGTCATAATGAACAAAGACAAAGACCCATTGAGGATCAGATGATCAGACACATTAGAAGGAATGCTTGTGCCTTTCTCCTGAGGCTATCAGAGGAGAACAGTCAGCCCCACTGTGACCCACCAAGAGAGTTCCATGAAAGACCCTTCTTTCCTGGACCGCCTTGAAGACTACAGTAAGCTACTGATACAGTAGCCAGTATGGGGCAGAAAAAGATTTGGGGAATGTGTAAAATTCATTAGAGGATATTTTAGGCGGGAAACTGAATATGGGGTTCTTAAGTGGGGGAGCAAAGGCAGGGAAAGGGACAACCAGAGGTAGATAAAGAAGGAATGAGCACATGAAAACATGCACATTAACAAGAATATGAAAAGGCACAAAAGAAAACGTTACTGCCAGTTGACTGTAAGCAGATGGCTAGCCAGCAAATTTATCCACATTTATACCCTGTGGCTGTGACTGTACTGTGTCATGTCTTCTTTTTAAACCCTATCCTTCTTTTCCTGGGTGGAATATTCTGTGTTTGCACAGCACTAGTGAAATAATGAAGAGACAGATGTGAGAGTTAGCTGCTGCAGGCACCATAAATCCAAAACAGCTCCCAGAAAGACAAAGGGACCTGAAGGTCAACATCAGCAAAGATCATCAGTCTGGACAACTTATTGGAGAGAATTGTTGAGAGAAGGAAGTGTAAATGCACTGTCTATGTATATGTTGGTAATGACAAGAAATCCAAATACCATCAGCTGCAGTGGGGCTGCAAATCTCAAATTCTTGCATGTCCTGGTGAAGGAAGCCAAGGAGACTCAAGATGTCTGGGGGAAGGCCATTGGATAGACTTGAGCACCTAAGGCTGCTCAGCCTCTGGAGTGGTCCATATTGTCTGCTCACTTTTGTGCAGTAGCTGACCTCAGTACTGAACAGATGGACAGGAGGAACAGGATTTGCCCATCTGTGCCATTCACATTTGTGGGAATGTTACTTTTATTCTCCTGTGTGTTCTGCTAAAGTAACATTTGCTACATGTCCAACTGTGTAGCCACATATGGGTAGTACTTGAAGTGCAATTTTACATATATTTACTGTCATCCTCACTATTGGCCAAACCTGGGGACGTGTAGCTGCAATGTCATTGCATCTTTTAGTCCATCATTTTTTTTTTTTTGTAAGATACAAGATGACAAAGTAAATATAAAATGCCATACTTCCTCAAGTTTGAAACAAGTTAAAATGAAACCAAAGCAATAAAATATTAGCTTGCGAATGCTCCAAAAATTAAATACCAGCCAAAGACGACTGTCAGAGTTTGAGACTCCTGAAATTTGTAATAAGAAAAAATTTAATCTCAGAAGAATGAGAGGGAAAGGAAAAATAGAAGTCACAATCAAATTTTCATCTATTTTGCCTAGATATATAGACTATTTATAAATACTGGAAGAAGGCAGGGGGAGAACCCTTTAATATTATTGCATACTACATCAAAGAGTCATCTTAGACATTGCAGAATCTTGTTGTAAAATTATTTCAAGCATATATGAACCAGGTGTGCTGAAAATAAGCAATGGACCAAATTATGCCTTTCAGAACCCCTGGACAGTTGCAACTTCATAATCAGAAACGGGAGTAGAGACTGTAGCCTCTGTTCCCAAAATATATGGGTAGCGTTTGATGTCTTGTGGGAAGTTAAGGAGTAGTTCCAGCTGAATGGCTGGGTGTGTAAAGACTCAGCAAGGACTCACTGAAAATGCCAGTCAGACACTACTGGGCAGTGGGGACAACAGACAGGGAATGACTCAAAATATATTGGCATTAGGCAATGTGGGCCAAATGCACACACTCTTTAGGTAAAAGACTCCAAAACCTCACATTACAGTTTCCCCTATGCTTCTCCAAGTTCAGGTGTGATGATGTGCTTTTTATTATCTGACAGTGGTACTGGCAAGTGACTCTAGTTGCCAGTGCAGATTTTATAAATTCATCTTTTCTGTGTGAGTTTCAGATTGACACTTTTGCTTAGGAGTAGTTTAATTTAAATGTTTGTTTCTAGAAGTTTATATTGTTTGCATCTCTCCCATTAGCAGCTACGCTAACCCAGAAGGTTTGTTCCCATCTGTTAACCAAAAATTAAGAAAAGAGAAAAACACTTCTCAGGTCTGAGTTCCTTGATTCCTGAGGTCCCTCTCTTTCTCTGTCCAGCTCACATAATTGACTTAGTTTCCTATTTTTTTACCTTATAATATGTGATTGAGGCCCTGGGTTACAGAGATAATTCCATTTATTATGGTTTCTCTCATGGAATGAAGTCGCAACTACATTCAATCCTCTTGACCAGTCCTTCTGGCTTGTATTATTTAGCTGTCAAAGTCATTATAAAAATATTGTCAAGGGCAATTAACAATCAGTTGCTGCATCCTTCTAGGAATTTGGCCCTGTGATAAACTGGTGAGGAAATTCCATTAGCATTTTGCGAATTTAATTTCTCATGACAAAGCAGTTCCAGTATTAGTCTCTTTGATAACATAAGCACTCTCAGATCATATTTTGGTCTGGCTCTAAGATTTTGTATCAGATTCCTACTACTGCATTAGCACTTTATTCTTGATTATCGTTGTACAAATTATATAGCCGTATCTGTTACATCTATTAAGCCTAGTTTGTAGTCTTAGGCATCATGGACGTAAAATGTTGATTCACTCTCTCTATCCTTTCATTGGCTTGCCAGGATGGAAGAGTATCTTTCAATACTCGGTTTTGTCACAATTACTTCTCAGCATGATTTGTCATGAAATGTTGCCATGAAATTCATAATGAAAATTTTGTTGGGTACACTTGACTCACAAAACTCCTAGATGATACTTCCAGTTACTTCCCTTAAATTCTATAATGTCTGCTATTGTTCTGACAATTAATGCAGTAATAAAAGGAACAAGTGTCTGAAAACTGAATATTTTGCATAGATGACTTAAAACTTATTATATTTACGGAAAGGATTTTTTAATATTATGTAAGTTTCAAGTTTAAAACACAAATGTACTTGGTTTCTCCACTTATAAAATTCAAAAGGAATAATAATAAAATAAGGATTTCAAGAGGAATAATTACAAAATTAATGAGAATTGTGCTGGGAACTACCTTAGCTGAAGGAAATACATGTTTAGCTCAAGTATTAGACATGAATATTATTTTGCTAATAAAAAATTAGTTTCCTATTCAGTTGAAGTTAATAGGAAAGTTATATTGAAATTCTTTGGATCATGACTTTCAAATGTTGTCATACTTAGAAAAATCCTGGGTCATGTTTTGGCGACATGTAAATATTTCTTTGCTTGTGCTGCTTGCTAGCCAGAGGCCATAGATGTGCACTATTTCAATCAAAACAGCAAAGTTACTTTTTCTGGTTATGTACACCTCTTCTAGAAGGAATTTCCCCATAACAATTCTGTAATATCAGCCTCCAAAATTAATTAAACAAAGCTTATGAGATAATCTGGGAGAATGAGAGAACTCTTAAAATTATAAGAGAAAGCCAGAGGAAAAGATATGAAATAATCTGCTACCAATTTGGAATTTCTTTAAGTGTTTCCTTATGTTACTAGTGCTTCATTATGTTATTATTTATGTGCATTATTGTTTAAATATAACTTTCTTAAATGTCTGTAACATCACTCTTTCATAATACAGCCATACCATATAAATTAAACACATGTATGGCATATTTCACTTTATCCTTACAATGGAGAAACAGAAAATTCTAATAAATTTTCATACAATCTATGAATTTTATAGATAGATAAATATCATATATATAACACATAATAGGTATATTATGATATGTACATCCAATTCTTATTTCTTAGTTGAACTTGCTGGAAACGACTTTTTAAAGATTTTGTGGTTAAATTGAAAAAAATAGTGTTGGAGAGAAAGAGGAGTAAGGTATTCCCAAATCTTTTGTAGTATTGCACTGATTCTGGACAATGATGTAAACTTAGACACTATTCATGTCTCAGAGTTCATAGGCAGTATTGTGTCATGCAATTTAACCTCCTCCTTTTACCCATGGAGGAGAATTTTACAGATTAATTAAAAAATCTTTCTACCAATTTGGTTATTGAATTACATGTTTATACAGTGTATAAGGTTTTTGTCACAAAGTCATTTGTAAAATAAATAAGTTTAATTTTTTTTGGCCAGTCCTTCAGGTGGGTAAATTAGTCATCACTCAAACCCAGTACTTTCAAATGAATTGCAGTGATTTAGACTTGTATTGTGGGTTACATTTTGAAAAGTGTAGAGCTGCATATTTTTAAGAGAGTCTGTGGGTGCACAGATTTCTATCTCTTATTGAATCCTTATAATAGGATTTATAACTGTGAGTCATGCTGGTGCCTTATGAAAAAGGTTTAATCATCCCTGGAAATATGTGTACTGTCTGACTATACAGTGACACAGAGGCCAGAGATTCAGGGTGAAGAGCAGAAACAGGATATGACCTGGTCAGATCTGCTACAGTTTCTGGTGACTGACTTATTCATTACTTTATCCAAGAGCACAGGGGCAGACCTCTCTGAAGTCAGGGGGCATTCAGGCTTTGTGCAGCTGCTGACCTGCCCCGAGAAGGAAAGGGTCAGAAGTGTGCCTTCTTCTGTGTTCTGATTTACAGAGTGGACAAAGAGGTGTTGGAGACAGAGCAGAAAGTATTTCCAGCATGCTCAGATGGGAATCAAGCAGTAGTTGAGGTGTATCAGGGCCGCATTGTTGTTCCAGGCCTGAGAACAGATTGCTCTGGCAGGACTCTAGTTGAAACTACAGCTCCTTGTGTGACCTTCTCAGCTACAGAGAGTAGTGCAGCAATTGCAGTTCATCCCAGGGACAAACCAGCGCTGCCAGATGAGGCCATTGTCTGACTGGCAATGTTCCTCTTTTGCTCGGAGCACCAGCTGTGCTCCTCACCTCTAAGACAGTTTCCCTGTTAGAACCAAGAAAAGGAGGAATCTTATGCTGAGAGACAGTCCTCTCATTTGGGAGCAGTGTCAGTGTAATGCTGGTGCATCCCAGCCATGCCCAGTGCTGAGCAGCTGAGCTGTTCTGCGAGGCGTGCTCCTCCTCCTGCCTGGCACACACCACCAGTAACCACCCCCTTTGCCTTCAGGCTTGAACTTAAGCAAGAGCTCTGTCTTTGACCTTTAGGTAGGCTGTTTTCAAGTCAGCATTGTCTACCTGGTACTTCTGCACATGGTCTGAGCAAGATGGGGCCGTTTAAGCAGGCTCTGACATGAAGACTTACTCTGTTGTCTGGTCAAGATACCTGTGAAGGTATCCCTTGCCAGCTACTTGGGAACTCATGGACAAAAAGGTATCTTGTTTGGGGTAAAAGACTGCAGAATTTTTCCTGAGGGATGGAAAGGTGTTCCAGCATCTCAGAACAAGCTTTCAGTTTATAAAATGTCTTTGCAGTAATTGTAGACGCTAGAAGGTTAGACAGTGTTGTTCAGGAAAAGAATGTGATGCATTCCACACTTGAAATAGAAGGAGTAATAGGCAAAAAATCAGAATTTACATGGCATAGTCTATCCTATTTTGGCACATGTTAAGAAGAAAATACAATACTAAAGAGTTATTCAGATCTACCATTAATAGCTACTGCTCCAGCCCAGGAGTTTAATTACGAATTGATGCTATGCAGTGTGGTGGTGTTCACAGGGATCCCAGGAAGAGGGAAGAGACGAGGCTCTGACTCCATGTTTCAGAAGGCTGATTTATTATTTTATGATATATATTATATTAAAACTATAGTAAAAGAATAGAAGAAAGGATTTCATCAGAAGGCTTGAAAAGAAAGAGAAGAATGGAATGATAATAAAATCTTGTGACTGACCAGCCCATCCACGAAAGCTGGACGGTGATTGGCCATTAATTAGAAACAACCAACATGGACCTATCAAAGATCCACCTGTTGCATTCCACAGCAGTAGATAATTATTGTTTGCATTTGTTTCTGAGGCCTCTCAGCTTCTCAGGAGAAAAAATCCTAGCAAAACGATTTTTCATAAAATGTGTCTGTGACAATGCAGGGGCATAGAGGGCCAGGACTCAAGTCAAATGTGGATTATGGTCCTATTATCCCTCTGTTTTTGTTTGCTCCTGTTTATTTTAGAGATTCCAATAAAATCATCTGGAAGGAGATGGGAAAATGCTCTTCTTTTAGAGGCTATTGAGGTGTCTCAATATGCAAAGTACTTAAGAATTTAAAGCGTAAGGCTAGAGAAGAATTTCTATTTGCAGTTTGAAGCCTGAAGCTCAAGGATATCAAGAAACTTTTCAAGACTGGGAACTGAGAACCAGACTAGGGATGACATGAGCTATGCAAGTATCTGCAACTCTGAAAACATTTCCCTGAACTGGCTGTGATAAAGACCTTCCCTCCAAGGCTGCAGTGTGCAGTACTTGTCAACCCTCTTGTTTCCCTGCATTGGCTGGTGTTTTGTCTATTTAAAAGTTTAGAATTTTTAATTCAAATAATCTGTGGGGCTTTGCTGCTTTAGAAACCTTTCAGTCTTTTGCAGAAAGTCTAGCCAAAGTTATCAGTAAACCTGCAAACAGCACAAGAACCACTTGTCAGTAAAATTCCCAGTGCTCGCTATGCTCGAAATTTGGGTAAGCTTACTTTTGTCATGAAACACAAATTTGTTGGAAGCAGCAGAGATGGAGCTCAGGCTCTTTGCCTCATAGAGAAATGTGTGATGCCTGGAACCAGAGTTCAGCTGAAGGATGCGATGAGATCAGAGAGCTGCAAACAGGGAAAGAGGTTTTATCTGCTTTATTCATACACACTGCATGCTCCTCTGTTATAGCTCTGCTGTCGTGAGTGATCCCAGTGGTACCAAAAATATGAAACCCACTGAGCTGATGAATATTAAGGGTTAAAACACTTTTACATCCCTCAATAAACTGTCATCTTAAACAGACACATAGAGAGGCTCTGTGTTGACTGAGGTTCCTCAGGGGTTGGTAACAGGACTGGTGCTGTTAAACATTATTGTCAGTCTCATGGACAGTGGGATTGAGTGCATCCTCAGCAAGTTTCACCATTGCTCCAAGCTGTGTGGTGCGGTTGCCACATTGGTGGGGAGGAATGCCAACCAGAGGGACCTACACAGGCTTCAGACAAAGTCCTATGCACACCTCGTGAAGTTCAACAAGGTCAACTGCAAGGTCCTGCACCTGGGTCAGGCTCTGATCTTCCCCACCAGTGATGGGAAGAGGACATAGCAGGAGAGGTTTTTGACCTGAAAATTTTCACTTTGAGCTTTGATTTCTTTTCTTATATTGATGTTGCTCTTGCACTCTTTGAAAGATGTGCTATCACTTCCAAATGTGCTTTGTAGTGCAGTTATAATTTCTTAGGATTTGTGTTATAGAATTAATTACATTTTGGTTAGTGCTATGTACTTTACATGTGATGTTCCTCAAGCAAATTTCCCTAGGTTCTCATATCCAATCTAATTAACAGTAAGCAAATTAGTTTAATCATAAAGATAGATAAGTAATATAAATATTAGTTCCATCTCTTCTGTTTTGCTTAGTACATAGTGGGATTGCACCTGCTTTAATTTATTCTGGATTTATCCATTTGCTTATGACCTTCCTGCATATTTTTCAGGTATCTTAGATTCTGGTTGGCATCATCAATGGGAAACTCACCTACACCTCCATGTAACTTTTAAGTGAGCCTTATTTTCTAATTTCTTTTAAAGTGCTGTCAAAAGTCCTGTATTCTCTTAAAATTTGTTCATTAATGTGCTAACAAATACAGTTCAATTTTTACCTTTTTTTTTTAAATTTAGAATGGTTAAACAGTAGCTGCACTTATGTTAGGTAGATGTTCATCAAACACATCCAGAGTGTGAATTCAGGTTTCTCTTTTCACACTCAAGTAAATGCACATACTATAAATGTGTACTGTGGGGTTTTGCCACTCTAACTGGACATATAACAGTGATTTTCCTACTTCTTTTTATGAAAAATCTTTTCATTAAGAAAATATTACCTGACAGCTGGATACTTGCGGTTGCTTAAAAAAGTTCAACCTGTCCACCTTATCTGTGACAGGTTTTAGTAAAAAAAAAACCTTTTGAAATCCTATCCTTGCCATTTAGAAAAAATTGCATTCCTAAGATTTTAATCACAAATTATTGAAGTTAATTAGGCCTCTAATTGCCCTGGTTTTCTAATAGCATTACAGGGTCAGATTACTTTAACATTCACTCCTAATAATGACAAATTTCAATCCAAAATGTGTAAAGCTCACTTTAGCAGAGAAATTTGGTTACAGTGAATATTCGCAGCATTTGACTGAGAACAGCCACGTTATACCAAGTGGCTTTCAAACCCTGGAGCAAAGAAAATTAAGTCAGGTACAGAGTTTGTAACAAGACAGAGAGAAATGAAAATAAGGAGACAATGAGTATCAGGAAAAATTTGTAATGCTGAAATAATATGTGTTGTGGATATAATGAAAGCCCTTTGATTTGGATTCTAAGTGCTGCATAATAGAAAAGCTGTGGGGAACTGTCCTGTGCCTGCAAACAAACTGACCCGACTAGCTAATAACTTGTTCTGCATCCAGCTTCCACGGTGAGATACCAGACCTATAGATCAAATAAGTAAATTTGAATTTCATGTTATTCAGAATCAGAATAGTCACTAAACCTAATGTTAATAATAATAATAATAATATATATATTTTTTTTAGTCTGCTTTTATGGAGTTCATTAGTCTCACGTATTTATTTTTGTTGTGGAGCACAGATCTGGATTGCCCATTAAATAATCTGGGGGGTCCTCAAGCTGATTTACAAGCTTGAGAATAATTGCATTTTAAGCAATACATTAGAATGGAAAGAGAGGTCTGTCTTTTCTGGTAGCTTTCCATTTTTGCAATTTAGAAGATAATTTTTATTTTTTTACTTGATCATACTGCCCTCCCAACAGCACAATATCAAGATGCAGTGCTACTGCCAGTCTACAGCCTTGAGACAATTGCTGGTGAGAGGTTAATTTCTAATGTCACTACCCTGAGAGGTTGAGGGACAGTCAGGTGTGGTACATCGTGTTACTACATCTTGACCTGCAGTTTAGGTGCATCTGGCATGTATTGTTTGAGTTCTTTATTCTAAACAATGCCAGTTTTTGTCAGCTTGTAGAAACCCCAGATAGTGTGAGATAAGGTCCAACTTCGTGTAATATAGCCGGGGATTTTAATTGTGGATCTTGTATTGATTCTTTCCCAGCTACATCTGAAGTGTGCATGCACCAGTAGAGAAATTAATTCTTCTCACAAGTTACAGTCTTCTGGGTGTCTGAATTGTACATGTTAATTCTGCAGCCACTTTAGTTTATTGAAAATAAAACTTAGAGTCTGTACGATCAGTCTTGAGGTATGAAAAGTACCTGTAGTGGTGCTA
The DNA here is from genome assembly GCF_028018845.1 of Melospiza georgiana. NCBI lineage: Eukaryota > Metazoa > Chordata > Aves > Passeriformes > Passerellidae > Melospiza > Melospiza georgiana. The sequence goes on along the minus strand of NC_080430.1, from coordinate 87,259,581 downwards.
TCTCATAACTTTCCACAGGAAACATAACTCTGCTGCTGAGTGTGCTGGCAATAAAAATTGGGGGAAATTTGGAATTATGATAGCTGTAAAAAAACAGTTTTACAAAACCAGTCAAAATCTGTCTTTTAACAATATATCCCTGATCTATTTGTTTTCTGAAGCTACATGAGAATTTTATATCAAGTAATATTGAAGTTTGCAGTCATTGCTTATGGGTAATACCGAGGGGCTTTTTTTATGTCTAAGAAATTATTTATACACTGTCATTCCACAGAAATCCAGCATTTCCTGAGCCTTTTCAGTCCCAGTGGAGATGAGAAGGTGTAGTTTAAGTAATGGCAAGGACGTGCCAGGAGTAGCCTGCATAATTTTGGCAAGCAATAGAGTTACAAGCAGAATTTAGTCTCGTGATGCTCAGGCAGTTTGTCATGCTACCTGAGCATTAATAGAATTGATTAGCTAAGGTAATGGTGCCCCTGGGGTGAAGGTGCAGGGCTTCTCAGCTACTTTTAATTTTTCATATTCACAGAAACTCTTGTTCTTCATTCAGAAACTTTGAAAGAAAACTGAAAAATGCAGTTTTCAAATTAAAAAAAATTGCACTGCTGCAAAACACTTTGAGGAAATTTAAAAGGTTAAACTTTCATAAAATAATTCTCCTTGCTTTCTGCTTCTTGTATGTATTACACTTACTGAGGCACTAGCCCCTAATATTCCATTTAGTTCAAGTCTTGAACCTGAAACTTTTTATCTAGCTAAAATGTTCCTTAAAGTAAGAATTAAGCATGCCTGTATCTAGAGTGTGTATGTTCCAGTCTCTTCTCAGCCTTTAAAGAAATACATTTTTATGCAAATCAAAGAAACTGCTCAAGGTAAAAGTTCAAGAGTATCTAATGTGTTTAAATATTGATGTATATTCTATTGCAATTTTTTTAATGTGCCTTGCCAGAGCTTTGGGATGCATGCACAAATCAATTTAAAAACACACAATCTTATGTGGAAGCATGGAAAGAGAGTCTTCAGAAGAATTATCAGTCAGAGGAAGGCTTATTCTCACTAGCTAATTGAGAAGGGTATGGTATGGTATAAAATATATATGCTCATTTGTGTTTTCTCTTTATAAATTTAAAATTGAAAAGGGAAGGTCTTCATTACTTTTGGCACAAGTAATAGAGCTGTATAGAAATTCACTGCTAAATCTCAGTAGCATTTTTGATAATTCATTTGCATTCATCTAGTATAATGCAGTATAATTAAATAGCTTATTAGACCAACAAAATATTTTACTTAAAATAATATTTTATGCTGAGGAAAATTTAGTAAGGATAGAGTGCCAGGAGAGGATGCAAGATTAACTCATTATCTCAATTCAGGGGGGAAGAATAGCTGTAAGACTGCAGCTGTAGGGGTGACACAGGGTTAGCCCAAATGTCCTTGTGTATATTGTCCCACAGAAGTCTTCCAGGGTTCAGAAGATAACTGGCATTTAGGGAGGAAAACTAATCTTTGCTCTGGAAATAATGTCTTCATCCAGAAACAAATGTTGAGAAAGCCTGGCAGTAGTTGTATTTATGCATTATACTGTTTTTATTTCCAAACTGTGGCCTTTACTGTTCTGGATCAGATGTTATGCTAAAATACATAGACTTCTTTTGTCCAACTTAAGGTTAGGTGGTTTTCAGTGTTATCATCCATTTAAAAGTATGTGAAAGTTTTTAGTTAAACCAGTGTGTTTTCACAAGAATTTTAACAGAACTGGTTTGATATGTATCATTATCTCTTGAAATAAGATGATATGACAAAATACATTGAAACTCACAGTTTAACTGGTGATGAATATCAGGAGAGTATCCTTGAATGTATTTCTTTTGTGATTCATATTTATAAAGTCCAGAGTCACTGCTCTGAATTAATTTGATGATTGGCATATACATGTCAATGATGTCAAGCACAATGATGTAATTTTTCCTTAACACTGAATAAAACCCCTATAGATCTCCCCTGTGTGCCTTAAATGAGGCAATTAGTGCACCTTAAACCTGTTCCAGGTTTCCTGTGACATAATATGCAGCTTTGGGAAGTACATCTCAATCAGCCTGTCACTAGGATTAGTTTCATTTTTTAAACCTCTACAGCTGTGTCTATGCTAGCAGATTAATCAACAAGCATTTCCACACACTGAAATATGACTGCCTAGTCTATAAAACTATGTTCCCTATGTTCCCTAAATACAAATTAGTGAATCCTAAACAGTTTATTGGAACAGCTTGAGGTTGATATAACTCCAAGGGTTGTTCCCAATGTTAAGCTCACTGCAGCATGTCCTGTGGTGGAGAATAAGAGAATATGATCATAATTTTTGAATACCAAAATCCGACAAGCTACTCCATGCTACTCATATTTGGGGGAAGTTCCTGGGCACACTCAGTCAAGTATTGTAGTATGGACAGTGTCCTGACAGCCTTCCTTATGCAAGAAACTGAAAGGGAAGTCTTATCTCTGCAACCTCTTTTTTTCTGGAAAGCATAAGATCCAAATAAGAGTGTTTTCTAACTTTTCCATTAGTAAAATCGGACTAAAACTCTTGCATGCTTACTGCTAAAATAAAAACTAAACACTTTGTCTGTAGAGTGAAACAATAGCAACTGAGATTAAACAGACCCCAAACATCATCAAATTCAAATTTTATCACTTCTATTATGTAAAAAAAAGTATAATTGGTAAAGCCAGTTTGATGTTAAACCATGCTAATTGAATGGCATGAAATAATGTTATTTGAATAAGAAGAAAACTAAATACAATAGATTCCTTTTTCTACAACAGATATTTTGGTTTTTACTCACAGAAAGTATAAGGCTTAGAAGAAAATCAAAGCTTCCTTCAGAACATTCTGAGCTTGTGAAAACTGCTTTTCTTACAAAATCATTCTGATTAGAAAACTGTCCAGCTCTTCCTTTGATGTATATGTACCAAATACTTGTCCAAATTAAATTTGTATTTCAAAATCTCTCCCTCTTCAGAGTCTTTCTGTAGTTAAGAGATTTTCAGAATATTAATACTTATATTCATGCTGCAATATCTGCAGTTATTACTGTGAGATTAAGCACCTTTTTTTTCTTTAGGTGGGCTTCCTAAGATAAAAGTGGAGAGGAAGTGATTTAAAGCCAGGATTACCATTACTATGTGTTTGTTTGTTTGTATATTTATCCATAAATTTTGTGTGTTAAACTACATGTATGTTTACATTAATTTAAAATAATGTATTTTAAATATAATGGATTTTTTTCCCTTCCAGCCAGAACTGGAGCTATTATCATGTAGTGATCTGAACAAAAATCTAATTGCAGATCTACAAAACAAATTATGATTCTTTAAAAAAGAAATATTTTTCAGTTCAAGAATAGAGAGATGCTTTATATCTACATACATGTATAAATAATTGGAAGCCAGTAGATGGTGCTCACTGTGTAGCATTATCTCTGGGGTTACCAAGACCAGTACAATTTGTCGCTGTGCAGTCAAACCAGTGTCTGTGCACTCTTTACAGCTACTCTGAACAGATGGTAGGAATCTTCTGTCTAATTTAGTGTGTAGTACCAGCTTGAATACAGATCCATATACCACATGAAGACTGAGAGACTCCTTTTGCTGGCAGTAGAAAGATTTCTGCTGCCCTTGCGGGTGACTGCTTGAAGTAAACATGCTGGCCCAACAAGTGAAGATAAATTGGGAGGGATTCCAAGGAGCAAGGGTGTGAAGGGACTCTCTTGAAACAGCAAATAACTAATGCCAAGAAGAAAAAATCAAAAGATAAGAGCAGTGGGTTGAGGAGAAAAAATAAAGTGATAGACAAGTGGTTACAATATTTAAGGAAATATTGATGAAGATGGGATAATAGCAATTGAAGTGGAATAAATAAAGCTGAATACAGATAAAATGCATAAAAAGCAGAAGATAATTAAGAAGATTATTAGAAAAAATATTGAGGAGGTAATATTAAGAGACAATGATACATACAAGGAAAAAGAGTCATGAGAAAAGGCAACATGTAGTGGTTACGTGTAGTACTAGGAAAGAAATATTATTGAACTACTGATTTCATATTAGCCAATACTATGTTGGTGTAAGATTTGAACAAGAAGAACAAGGATTAAATGCCTTTCAGTTCTTGAGTTCAATGTCCTGACTTTTGCTCTCACTTAAACATTTGGGAATAATAAATATCTTTTTGGTTATTTTGCTTGGCGTAAGTCTATGTAGAGCGTTGATATCTGTCTTTCTCCTGGTAGATTGTTACATTTAGAGCAATATTTCAAGTGATACTGTTTTCTCTGTGTGGTGATACTGCCTTTAGTTGTGATTTTGGTCGTAGGGAAGCTGCCTGGTGTCCCTGAGCCTTACCAGTGACTGGACTGTGCCATGGGACATGTTCTTTGGTTGATATTTTCTGCCAGGCAATAAGGCTGATAGATCTAGGATATAGCAGCTGGAAAACACCACTAGCTCATTCAGAAGGTCTCACTTCATTTTTCTGTGGCACAGGTGAGGACAGCAGGGTAACTCTGGGCCCAGAGGACGATTGTACAGAAAACTCCCACTGAGAATAGAGAAAACGGGGAAATGAGTAAAGCCTTCTTCCTCTCTTCCAGCAGTTAATCAATAGATCGAAGCAGAGATCCTTCCCCAGACAATCCTCAGCCAACCTGTGGTTCCCTGTTTTCATTTCTGTGGGGCTGAGGTCATGACATAAAAGCAGCAAAATGTCTTTGCACAGTGGAACAAGTGATGAAAGAGAGATGGGACTGCAGAGAGTAATATTAAAAGAGCAGAGAATGTCAAAGCTATTTGTTAGATCTGTGTAGACCAGTGCAACTTAATGGTGTGGAGAGGTAAACAGGGCTTCTATTTAAGACATCATTTGTGCACCTAGAATTCTAAAAGGTTTAAAAGAAGTTTACTTAAAAGTTAGTTAAAAAATATTCAAAACTCATAGATTTAATACAGTTGTAATGTATTTTTCCATCTATGTTCTGCTTTATATGAAATTAAAACACCTGTAAGAAGATACTAAAAGAAACGTAACTAAACTATAGAGCAAATAAATCTTTCAAATGCTATTACTATTGCTTATTAGAGATTCAGTTAGAATACATTTAAACCTACTTTATCTACCAGCCCTTCATTTGTCTTTGCTCTTTGTGTATATCTTGTAAGAATCACTAGCACCTAAATTTAGTGAACACAGCTGATTACACACAAATTTGAAATGCAAAATGATCTGATATACAATTCATTCTGTTTAAGGTATTTAATGCTGTTTAGCTTTAGCCTCTCCAGGAACGTTGGTTGTAGAAACAGGATAATCCTGCTCTGAACATGGAAATGGTGTTCCAAAGATATAATCTAAGATTGGTCATGCTTCAGCCGTTTCTATACCTTACTAATAAATTTTGTGTCACATTATTAATTGCATGCAAAATATTGCACTTCTTCTTTCATTTTGGTATTTCTTTAGCTGAATGGTTTTGCACAATGTTGTGCATTTAGAGATTTTATACGATGATGTTGTATAGGGGTGAGCATAGACGTACCACCAGCTAGAATAATGGTGTTTATCTGTCCAAAAGAGTGCTGCATCTCTCTGACAGCCTATTGTAGATTGGATTGTTGTGTTTGGGGCCTGGAAGCAGCAGCCTGGTCACCCTTTCACTCAGCCTAGGCAGGTGTTACAAATAGGTGGATGCGTGGCATGAAGTGCCAGTATACAAGCTGGAGAGAGAGTGAGTCCTGCTACAGCTCTGATTCAGCCTGACTTTCCCAAGTGTGCCTCTCATTAAAGATATAAATACTTCCTTTGGAATCAATGGGACGATTCACACACTTAGTCAAGCATGTACTTTAAGTAGATTGCTTAAATGGGACCATTCTGCACCATTGAAATGACTATACACACTTCAGAAGAATGGAAAATCAGTCTCACACAGTTATTTTAAACATGACTCAGAAAATGATTCAATTTGTCTTCAAATGTCTTCTGGTGGAAATGAATTAGTTGAAGCGAAATATGGAGAAACATCACTCACAACATCAGAAAAACAGATATAAAAATGTTTTCTCAGGTCATTTTGAGAATGTTACACCTGATTTGTGGTGCTGTATCAATAAAGTTAAGGAAGTGAATTGTTATTCTAACATTATTTATTTGAAGTAAGTGCTTGAAAGACAACTAAGGGATGATTATCATGTTTCATTTTTTAAACCACAAATGTAAAATTTGCACCCTCTGTAAATCCAAACACCTGCTGATTTTAAGGTTTTTTTTCTTTCCTAAAGAATATAGGGCTCAGTCTGTACAGAGCTCTCCTCTGTTTTCTTGAAATGGTTACTGTGCAATAGTTCTTAACAGAGATAAAATTTGATATATTAAGAAACTCATGAAGTTTTCACAACAGAGATATTTTGTAAGTAGAAGAAATAGAAGAGTAAATAAAGATAAATAAATTTTAAATTAGAGTTCACTGTTATGATGACTTAAACCAGCTAATGATGGTTTTCAAAGGTCCTTGATCACCCTTGCCAAATGTAGCTTAGTGCACTATGTCACTGGAACCCAGGTGAAGCAGAACAATGGGAAACATCTAAAGTTAAAGACAAATGTGGTCTTTCAGCACATATTGAACTCAAGGTACAGTTTTTGTTTTAGAGTAGCAGAATTTACTTGTTCTGTATGCTTGGATTTTATGACTCTGAAATCCCTTTTCTGTTTCATTCCAGATTCTGCATTTTTCTCATCCAGCAAATCAACCTGCATAATTGCAGAAAGGTCAGTTTTTGTTTTTATTTTTCTTCAGCAAACATTAGCTCTCTATTTATGTAATTTTACTTGGTAGCTACTGCTTTCCATTATACTCGAAAAATTTTTATTTATAAAATCCTCTTGACTTGTTGAACTGCCCCCATCTCTTGCCTTAATTGCCCAAATATAATTAGAGGTCTGGATGAAATTAATCACCTTGGCAAAAATTCTTCCAGTTTTATTGCCAAATTCAAAGACTGAGTGAGGGGAAAATGCTACACTGGCACACTTGATTTAAAAATAATTCTAAATGTAGCTGTGTGTAGTATTAATTCCAGATGAAGCTCTGGAGACTGATTAATCAAAATGTATTGTTGTAAATCCTTTGTGATGTGCTGTGATACCAAGTGTACCAGGCCAGACTGTGGTTCAGCATCTGTATCCTAGAAGAGAGTAAATTGTCAGTTGTCTCCTTGCATGGCTTTCTACCAGAAGGAGAAAATGGGATAGAAGCATTAAATGTCTAGCTGCTATTTTTTATTTTCTTAGCAGTGGCCAAACAGTGGCAGGAAAGAGTAAGGAGCAAAGACTGATAGCCAATATGTCTAGATTGACTCAAGAGCGACCTGAAACTGCTGCAAAGTGGTATACAAAGCACTTCAATTAATTGATAAAATAGGAAGGAGATCAGAAATCACCCATTTTTTAATTTGTGTGTCATTCTTTCTGCCCTCAGAATGTCACCTGAGGAGGTTGTTTCCACTGTCTGAAACATCTGCCATGCCTTTCAGAGTATGGGTCCATGGCTCATGTTTGGAAGAAGATTGGGGTGCAACAGCTGAGGTGCCCAGGAAAAAATAGGTACCTGCTGGAGGTGTGGTGGCATGGGCTGTGCCAGAAATTGAGGTGGTGGAGGCAGAACAAGCAAGGACAGCTCAGCAGCTTTGGCTGTTACAGAGGGTGTGTTCTGTGGAACGTGGAAATGGGGAAAAAGGAGTAGGTGGAAGAATTGAAGGGGAAAGAAATGGTAACTTTGCTATGGTTAGGAGAGTCAAAGCAGAAGAAAAACTGAAACTCAGAGATATGTGGTAAACTTGGAAAGTTTTGTGAGAAACAAAGATTTTCTGCAGTGGATGGGAGATGTAGGGAATGGCTCCCTAGGCCATCTAAAGACAAAAGAAGCAGGTTATTTGAACATTCAGGTAGAAGAGGCATGGGATACCACCTGATTGCTTCTGCAGGAATATTATTCAGGGGCTAGTATCTTTTTCACTTTGCCTATTCCCTTGAAAGAAATATGAAAATGGTAAGTGAAGAAAGAAAGTGCCTTCAAAAACACAATTGTTTTCCTGAGGCAGTAGTTACCTCCACATCCACTGCTGTGGTTCTGTCTAGCCCTCAACATTAAATTCCAGTTGTCCCTAAAGCAGGCTTCTTTCACAAACAAAAGTGATTGGACACCCATGCTTGATCACTCATGCCTATGACAAAATTCCTAATGCTGATCTTACTCTTGATAGTTCATTATATTATCATTTACATATACAAATTTCCCTGTGGCTGAGCTTTTTAGCATTAAAATCAACTCTGGTAAATCTAGGTTATATTTTCATACTACCTACCATCACCAACTTATTGTTTAAACTTATACTCTATTACAGTTTCTGTTTGAATCTCTTTGAACAATTAGTTCTCAAACAAATAACTATTTCTAGCATTCTGTTCCTGGGAACTCGTCACTCCTCCTTTACATCCTTTTGTCATCGTTACAAGACCAAGCAATAGCTGCTCTGAACTTTTTAGTGGATTTTTAATTTCATCTGACATCATTCTCCCCCCTTTCCAAAAGAGATCCTTTTGGGTTTGTTTATTTTTTTACCCCCTTTAAATACATACTTCTGTGTTTCAGTTATCAAAAAGTCATTTTTCAGTTAATATTCAAATGTCTTCAGGCTAGACACTGACCTGGACACAAAATGTGGACAGCACACCTTGAAATCCTTGAAATATCACTCACTGAAGGGTTCCCACTGAATTTAACTTCATCTTTCTCAAGATGTAAATGCTCAACCAGAAATTTGTAAGTGTGAGTTTCCAACCTGGAAAGCCAAGACACAAATAGCAAACATGACAGTGTTTATAGGATGGATTAAAAAAACCCAAGACACTGCTATCAGAATATTTATCCAGAACTGGTTCAAAATAGACCTTCAGCTTTCTGTAGGTTTTACTAGATTTTTTTTCAATAAATGTGAACAAAAATGTTTTAAATATTTTCCCCATCTTTTTATTTTTACTCCTTACTTACAGCTGCTTCCTTCACACTTCTCCTTTTCATAAACATGACAAAAAACCCATCTGATTTGATAATTTTCTTCCTTCTGCTAGCTTCCTTAGAGGCTACATTCATCTTCCACCATTTTTTATATTCACAAGCTAAAAGATGATTGTGGGAGGTGTTTTGACTGTGGAGAACATGCTCTCCCATCTGTGGCAGTATACAAGAGTGTCTACTTACAGAAGGCTTGTTTGGGGTTCTTTCTGGATAGATACCAAGATGTGTAAGTTTATTGATGAAACATGCTTAAGTGAGGAGAGATTGTAACATAATTGCATATTTTCCACATCCTGCATAAGAGATATGCTTCAATAGTATTCCACCTGCTCTTGGGTAGATTTAGTTTCCTATGACAATTTCATCTGCAGCTTCATTGAGAAGGGTTTGCATATGGAATACAACATTAAACTCCAAAATTAAATTTCTGAGTTTTATCTATCTCTGTTACCCATTAGGAAAGCAAGATGCTAGTATTTGCTCATCTTTACAGAGGTTACTACATATGAGACAAACTAAAAGAGTGGAAGAAGAAAGATTCTCAGACTAATTTACACATATCTGAATTCACTGTTAATTCCATTTATCATTAAAAAAATTATGAATTATGTAGGCGAGGTAATGAATAAAAAGGAGAAAATAGAAAAATGCTCTTCCACATACTATTTTGTAAAGTTTTTTCAAATTGTTTCATTTTCTTCATACTTTTCTCACACTCAGAAAAGAAGGAAAATGGCATTACCTAGATGTTGTTCTCTTTTCAATAAAGTGAGGCTAAATTGCTGATCTAACTGTACCATAGGTAGGAAATTATATTACATGATCATTCCTTAAAGATTGTAAAAGCTAGTGCAAGATCATTAATTCAAACTTGAGCATGCCACTTTTACATATTAGCCAATGTCTGCATATTCACAAATGCAGATCCATGATGAATGTCCTAATGGTTTAATCTTCACAGTATAGAACTGAAGTAGGAACTTCAGGTTATCAGCTTACAAAATCTGCTTCTGAGATGAGACTCTGAATCATGTATGTCAGTCGTTCATGAGCAGCAGAAAAAGAAAATTTAAGTACAGAGAAACAAAGATACCCTAATTAAGTATTGGGGATAAAGTTAGGATACGAATCTGGCATTACCTTCAACACTTTGTGCCCCTGCACTGTATTCCAGAAAGGACTGTCATGGTCTAACCCCAGCAAGGAACCAAGCCCTGCAGAGCTGCTCTCTCACTCCCCCACCAGTGAGGTCAGGGAGAGAATCAGAAGGGTAAGAGCTAGAAAACCCACAGCCTGGGATAAAGACAGCCAAATAGAGAAAGCACAAGCTGTGCACACAAGCAGAGAAAAGCAAGCAATTCATTCACCTCTTCCCTTGGGAAGGCAGGGCTTCAGCCAACCCCAGGAAAGCAGGGCCCCATCACACATAGCAGTGACTTGAGGAGACAAATTCCATCACTCCAAAAAACACCCTCTCTCTTTCTCTCCACTTTATGCATGAGCATAATGTCATATGTTCTGGAATATCCCTTTGCTCAGCTGGGGTCACCTGTCCCAGCTGTGTCTCCTCTCAATTTTCCTTGCACCCCCAGTTTCCTCAGTAGCGTGGCAGTACAAAAAGTGGAAAATACCTTGGCTCTGTGTAAGTCCTGCTCAGTGAAGGGGAAAACATCTCTATGTCATCATCATTTTGTTCAGCACAAATCCAAAATGCAGCTCCATGCTAGGCACTGTAAAGAAAAATAGCTGTAACCCAGTCAAAACTAGCACATCTGGGTCATAGATGTGAGCATTGATTGCAGTACATCTTGCAGCAGTCAGCGTCAGTTTAGGGAGTGTTCTCAAGTTCTTCTTGAATCTGTATTTTTTGGAGTTGAGATCTGTGTCCTGACTGGTAAGAGTATTGTGGGAGTTGGGGTAAATGCAGTTCTGTTATGTGTGAGTTTATTGTAGACAAATTTACTTTCTTTTTTGGACTGATACTTACTCTGGTATTGTTTTTATTCTTTCAAACCAGACTACCTTGACTTCATCAACAAGAGAGAAAACATCTTTCTTGACTTGAAATTATTACCAACCAATGTTAGCAATCTTATCTACGATTACAAGCCTCTGGAGAGACAGAAATCTGTAAAATCTAGCTCACGTTGTTGATAGTTTTGTTCCATTGAAAATTAAGTGTGCATATCAGCTACTTTGTTTGTACATCTGTGGAAATGCCTCAAAAATATTTATCTGATGTTAAAAAGTCTTAGAATTGATAGAACAACAGATATTTTGCAGCAATAATAGTGACATCTCAATGCATAACAAGGTAGAATATTGGACTCCCCTGACAGTCTTATTTGTCTATAAGTATCAATAAAATAACTTGCTACGATTTATGCTACAAATTGTATGCTGCAACAATGTATGAGCATCATTATTTTTACAAGCAGCTGGAAAGGTATTCTACTTTAGCAAATGATTAATACTAACAATTTGGATGTGTTTTCAGTTCTGGAGGCACATAACAAGTATCAGGAGCAGATTAAAGTGGAGTTAGCCACTCTTGGAACACCAACAGGACACTATTTCACAGTTGTTGGAAAATGAACACAAAAAAACACTGGCAGAAGAATGCTTACCAGCCTAGAATAATTACTTCTGAAGATCTGAAGAGATTGGGTCCTTTCAAGACCTGGCCTGGACGGAATTTCAAGAACTAGAGTTAATTTACTGGTAAAAACCAGTGTTTTAAAAGCTGGGCAAAACTCAGGCTGCCATATTCCCCTTGCAAGTGTGCCTTGTGGTTGGTTCTCCGCTGATCTGTTTCCTCAAACCTGCTTGTTTGCTGAAGGGAGGAGGTGGGAGCAAGGGGAGGGAGTGATGGCAAGACTGCAGCTGTGCCAGTGTAAATTACCTCAAGAGAAGGAGCCAAAGCCACAGTGCCACAAGTGGTGGAGAAAATTAAAACTTGTGGAAAATTCCTATCTTGGCGGGGAATTAAATGCTCCTTGGAAGTGACTTTGTGTGGTTAATTATACTCGGCAATTTAAAAGGATTGGGCATTTGATTAGAAAACTTAGGTGACATAACTTTCATCCTAAACACAAACTAAGAATAAAATTGAAGTAAATAAGAGAAGTAATGATTAATAATGAGGGAACTAAAAAAATTTGAGAGAAAAGAGGTAAGATATATGATTTGAAAAACAGCATAATTTTGTGTGAGGAAAAAAATAGCATTTCTATCCTGCTTGATCTGTGAAATAAATAGCAGATAAGAAAATCTAGGAAAATGAATTCTTGGGGAAAGCTGCAATTGACTGCATGAAGTAAAAAAAAAAAAAAAAAAAAAAAAAAAAAAAAAAAAAAAAAAAGAAAACAAAAACAAATTAAAAAAAACCAAACAACCTCTTTTTGGGGGGATTTTGTTTTGTTTTGTTTTTCTCTAAACTCTTTTTTGACCAGTGCTGCAACAAAGCATAATTTGATTCTACTTTATGGCATTTTGAAGCCATATTAAGACACTAAAGAGGATCCAAATATTTTGTTTTTATACATCTTCATGTAGACCTTACTTTTACTATGCATGCTTTGTCCACTTGAAGAAACTGGAAGCTCAACTTAAGTTAGAAATGTTTAAATACTTGCTTCTCTCCTGTTCACTTTAAAAAATAAAAAATAAAAAAAATCATGTTACTTATGTCTGGATTCTTATGTATTTTTATTCCTGCAGCTCATGCTCCAAGATTCAATCAGTTTGTGTGTCATGGGTTTGTAAAGAAGTATTTTCAAGGAAAATTTACTATTGTGAAACCAGATCATGTTTTCTTATGGAGTATAGGATGGCAAGCAAGAATTGTGGTAAATATTAATTCTGCTTTTCCCATACTGGTTGCTTTAATAGGTTTTCTTTCAAAGGATAAAAGGTATAAATCCAGGGAAAAGCATATGAGAGCCTCTGGCAAAGCATAGGTTATGGAGATTCCTATATAGACTAATCTGCCATTGTAGATTAGAACAAGTCAAAATTTGCCCAGTTTTACAGCCTTTAATATGGTCTATATAATTGGTTGGGGCTTATTATTTTTATTAATTGTGTTAGAATTATATTTGTACTCCGACTGAGAGTAGCACATTATTTTGTTACTTTGTTCTTGAGAAATATGTAGCTCATCATTGTCCCAAAAGACTGCAGGCTGAATAGATCAACAAGAGGCTAGGAAGAAATTGGAGACACAGCTCTGAAGGTCACACAAGCATCTTGCTAATGACAGAATCCTTTTGTTCCGATGGGAATCAAAAAAAACTCCATCTAAAAAACATGAATTGCTGGAATCTAGGAAAAGCTGGAAAAAGAAATAAGTGTTAATGGTCATCTTATGCATCCATGAGTACCTGATAAGTAGCATGAACTAATTTGATTTATAGTGTTAAAAAAAAAGTCATAATTGCTTGAAAACATAATTGATTGCAGCACTTTGGTGCTGAAGTGGTGAGGTTTTTTACAATTTATGTTAATTGCTGGTTGGTGTTATCTGTTTTTCCTCGATTAGGAATTTTATTCATTATTTCTCTACTAAAGATAGAAAAGAATGGGGTAGAACTCTAGTAAAAATGCAGGATAAGATAATGCACACTAAGTTTGCACTGTGTATTTGAAGGGAGAATAGGTCTTTTAGTGTTTCATAATATAAAGACATTGAAGTCTTCATTATAACCATAAATATGAATATACATTAGGTTTTTTTATCATGATGGTGGTGAAACACTGGAAGAAGTCACCCAAAGAAATGTGGCATCTTGAATTGTTTCCATGCCTGGAAACATTCAAATTTAAGCTGGGTGAGGTGCTAAGAATCCTGATCTATTTGAAGATATAATTGATCATTGTATGGGGATTGGATGACCTTTAAAGATTCCTTTCAATACAAAGTACTCTATGTTTCTATGATATCGAATCCCTCATTTTTCCCTCATTATGACTGTTTGCAGAAAAATGTTTAACTGCTGTATGTGTCAGAATTACTCTTGAAATGACAATGATAATTTGACAAATAAATGTCACCTAAGCAGTAGTTAAATTAATGCTTTCAGTAGTATGGAATAAAAACTTAATGATAAACACTAGCTCCAAAATATATCACAATGTTTCAGCCTTGGAAAACTCTATACACCATAATATAATGAGACTATGCTTTATATATAATTTTCCAGGGGGAATTCAATTCTTTTCTGTGAAGTCTGTACATCATGAGTGTTACGCTGCCTGCTATTTTCCAACAGTAACATTCTCTCTTGAATCAAATGTATCTTTAAATCTTCTCTTCTTTCTTAGGGTCTTCTCATCATTTGAGCTGCTGTGACAGATGTCAAGTTCAGTGCATGGTGTGTTTGTATGTAGGAATTTGGCACCAAAGAAAGTCATGGTTAGTGCTGGTCTATAGCATGCCTTCCAGTCTGTAGCACATGCCATCACTTGCTAAAGTACAGAGATACAACTCAAGTCATATTTCATTAAGGTGTCTTCACACAGGCTGCATAAATTCACATCAAAGCTTAGCAACTGTGTGAAAAATAGTCATTTAGCAGATAGCATTTGTGTTAGTCTGTCATTATGAGGTCTTCTGTACCTTTCCTTGATAATAACTAGAGACAAAGAACAACTTTCATCTTTACCACCTCAAGCTGAAAACTCATTTTGCGAAGTGATGATTTTGCTTAGGTTTTCATATCTCTTGTGACATGTACCATGCAATTAGAAACTGCTTTTTTGGAAAGCACTTAGTGTTTCCAAAGACAGTAGCCATACATTTCTCATAGAAGAAATTCCATTCTAAAGTAATATTGACTAACCTGAATTCTTGTGTCAGAAAAACCATCTCAATTTTGAGGATTGTTTTTCCGTGTAATATTTCCAGTATTAACTCATTTACACTAGAGGGGAAAGAATCATCTCTCTGACCATTTGTTGCAAATGAGTGTTTTAGGTTGTTCAAAGGATCAGCAAATGCATCAGCAAAAGTGAAAGAGTGACAAGTTCTGTAGTAAAAATTCACTCTACCTCTTACTAAAGCATACAGAGAAAAATCAATCAATCTAAAATTAAAATCAACCAAAAATTATCTGTTTGGAGTCTGAGGATGTAAGAACGGTGAGGACGGAAAAGGGTAAGGATAAAAAGGAATAAAAGACTCTCCCATTGAGTCACAAGGTTCAGAGTAGACCCCCTTGCCAAACTTCACCCTGGACTTGACCAATGGTTTAGGCCTAAAGGTTTTAGCAGCACTTCAGCTTAACAAAAGTAAATTTATAGCCTGTTTTAAATAATTTAACAAAAGATTTTATGGAATTTATTATAAGCACAACAGTAACTCATTTAAAGGACTATATTACTTAGGAATCTAAGTTACTTAAGAATCTATGAGAGCAATGTTCATAATACATTTTCTATTGCATATTCACAGCCACACACATACAGACCTAAAGAAGCATGCATGAGATATATACCTGTGAAAAATTCCCCTCAAATTCAGTGAAGTACACACATTTTTGCATCTCTACAATGGACAAAACGTAGAGCCTCAAGGAGTGGGGGTATCAGCTCAGTTTCTGTTGTCATTGTTCAGTCCTCCAAGCACAGCAAACTTGAGAGTTCACTGTCTCTGAGAGGCCTCACTCAGAGAGAGGTTGGTGGTCACAGCCCACTGGAGTCCAGGAGAGCTCAGAGCATCTCATTTAGAATGGCTGTTCATGTGGTTGCAAGAGCGTTGGATTCAGACATGGTAATTTTCCATCCTGCCAGCAATTTGGGTCCCTAACTTTCTTTGAAAGTTTAATAACAAAAATGTTGTTCCACTTGGCTTGTTTTTCAGGCAAGAAATGTAAGTTACCAAAGCTGTAACAGGAGCTCATTAGACAGAACTAGTTCCTGGGAGCTGACAGTGTTTCTGAGAGGCTCAAGAGGAGCTTAATTCTGGTGCTATTTGTCAAGGCCAAGGCCTAATGAGCATTTCTGAAATCATTGTGGGGAACAAGGAAAGGATGTGGGTGGCATGCACCATCACAACCATCAATTGTTCTTTCTGCCCTAACAGAAACAGAGAACCTAGCAGAACATGGACATAATACCAGTAATTCAAAAATACATTAAGGAGAAAGGGTTCAACTTCATATGGAATATGTTCTTATCAAATTGCATCATCCATCCATCCATGCATTGGAGGAAAAAAAATTGTAATACTCAAGAAAGATTATATAAAAGTCTTGTGAAGATCTCAAATGAATCAGCATTAGCTCTTATAGAAGCAAATCAGCATATCGTTACAGTCCTTGCCAAATTTCAACTGCTGCTATCAAAACAAATCTATATTAATTTATTCAAGTGCTTACAGTAAATTTTAATAATTCACTGCAACTGTTTCCTCCTAAATCAAACCATTGAAATCAGAATGCTTCAAATTCCTGCTGTTTTGTAGAAGCCTAAATTGAGATATATTTGAAGAAAGCTATTTAAAAGGTAATAGTTTCAAACTTAAATCTTTCCTTTAAATAACATTTTCATCAACTAAAACCTTTTCCACTAGTAGTGAAAAATGCAGATTTTTCTATCTGCATTTCTTTCCTGTTACCATTGCTGGATTAGCCTGTTCAACCAGGAAGAACTTAGCTGCAGGGTTTCCTTTCTTGCAATAATTTGTATAAATATTCTTTTAAAAGTTTATATTTTTACACCTAAATACTGAGTTTGCTTTCCTAAGAGTAGTCAGTAATTAAAAGGACAACATATTTCTGTATTTAATTAATACTTTTAAATGTAATTAGACAGTGTATTCCAAACTGAGACACTAGATGATTTTGAAAATAGTTACACTTTCATGTTCATGTACATTTCTTGCTTTTATTTTTGCAATGCTTTTTCTCCTGTCTGAGTATCCTCTCTAGTACTTTAGGGCGTATACCTAAACCACAGATATTTTCTTCCCTCAGCCCTAGAAATTGAAGGAGAGGATGAGATGAAAATGGAGTCCCTCTGTCTACAGAGGCAGTGGCCTGAACAAGGCTTTGGGCTGCACTCATAGCAGGAAAGGGGTTAGTGTTTCAAGCTGAGGGTGTCAGCAAATAAACCCTTGTTTTTAAAGGTTTTTTTTTATTCTTGTTTACCAGAAGTGCTTACAGATTTTACATATTGGCAGAGAACATTAGTTTTATGGTGGTGCAGCATGGTCTAAACAAAAAAAAAAAAAAAGGCTTGAGTGGAGCATATGAATCAGTTTGCATCTATTTATTTTTTTTTTAAATAAATAGTGATTGTTGAATTTTATCTGCTATCATATTGCCCTTTCTTGAAAAGTTATTTTAGAGCTCTTCACCTTCTACCTTTATTTTTATGACCTTGAATAATGCATTATCAGGTTTACCCCCTCTCTATTCACCAGATTTTTATCATTATCTTAGAAATATTATTGACGGCAGAACTCAGTGGGCTTTCAGTCCTTGCTTTGTAAAAACTGACTTTTAATTCCCATATGTTGTTAGCCCACCTTCTACTAGTTATTTGTTCAAGGGAACAAATGCCTGTCCTAAAACTTCTGGACAGCAATTTAAACCTACTTCTTCTGCATGTTTCTAGTGAATACTGAGAACAGTTTTGAATAGTGAGATCAATTTAATTTTTTCCCTGACTGCATCATGACTTTGATTTTGTTTATTTGAAAGAATGACTGGTCTTATAAAGGGTTTTCCCTTTGATTAAGAGATCTACTGTCCTTATTCTCCTTCATTTGACTGTTTTCTGATTGTTTATATTGTGGAGAAAGCAATGGATTTGCTGCATCTACATTCTCCATTCTTTTATGCCCATAGCAGGGAATAACTCACACAGAAAAGTAACAGGCAATTATATTCCCTTATCGGACTGGAAGTTAACCAGCTCACAGTAAAGTCCTTAAAGAAAGAGAGCAGTTACCTAAATGAGTTCTGTATTTAATGTCTTAGTCAGTCTCCGATTACGAGTGTATCTCAGATTTTCCGCAGCATCAAAGGAATACTGATCCATTTAACAATGCAATAGTCTATAAAGCAGCTGTCACAGCAGTAAAGACAACCATTTTAAAATCTAAGTTTGTGTATGCTGATTTGAGTCATTAGTCTTTCAGCCCATTTTATATGGTTTAGTAAGTACTGACCTCAAGGTATCTTTAATTGGTGAGACTGCAACTGTCCCTTACACTGTGCTTCCTCTCAAGTGCTTACGTGAATGCTTCATTTAATTGCTGACCTTGATTTGTTCTCTTCTGGCACTCTTCCTGTCTTAGGAGCCAAGGGAAGGAATTAGAGTTCTTGAGACCTCATATGTTTGGTGGTACTTCCCATTCCCTGAATTTACCTTTCTTTCCCTGGTAATGATGTTACTAATGGATAATGATGTCACTAATGGATAGTCGGTGCAAAGCTGCTAAACCAAGGCAGTCTTTGTTTTCCTTCTCAGCTGAGAAAATATCAGTAACCAAATAGAGTGCATGGAAAGCAGTTGATCAGTCATGATGTCTTCCTGCAAAAGTACACTACAAGCATGAGGGAGAACAGGAAATTTGCATGCATCTGTGAAAAGGTGTAATCCATTTTCATTGATCCAGAAAAGATTAGTTGAATGGCTGAAGAAATGACAGAAAACATCCCAGGGTTGTTTCCTCCCTGGCATCCTCCCCTTTTGCATCCAATTTAATGAGTGCTATTTTCCTAAATTCTAATTCTTTGTTTCATTCATGTCATTTTTAGTAAGTACTAATTTGCTAAAAAAAATTACACAGAATGTATCATCTCTACACATCATTGGATAACTAGGGAGTTCTGATGTATTCTGGGACATCCTTAGGGAGCTAAAAAAATGCTATAGGATTTCATGAAGAGAGCATTATAATTAATACATTCATAATTTGGTCCCTCTTTGGTTTTAATCAGAACTGTATAGATATTGTAGCATATTATATTAAATGAAAATCTCCTAGTTACTTACATTATACTGCAGTGGGAAAATATTATCAATTTCATTAAATAGATTTTATTTTATTCATTAAACAACTAAGTTGTTTGCTTGGGTTTTTTGGTGTATTGCTTATTTATCAAATTTTCATTGTGACTTCAGGGACATCTTTTCATTAATGCAGATTTTATTTGGAACAGAACCATTTAGTTTTACTCCAGGGTAGCCTATTGCTAAATGGGACCAGATATAATGGAATTTGTAATAGCAGGAATGTTGTAGGTACTCTCTGGTCTGGGTCTCTGAGTATTTCAAAATTCCATGTACAAAACAGGTTGAATGGAACCCTTTGACTTGCATGACCATATGTATATGCAAAAAAAGATTTCTTCACATCACTAACAAGACAGGGAGAGTCTGCAGCCAAAAAACAGTGTCACAAGCAGCTGCCGTACCCTAGATATTGTTGCATCTGGTTTCATCATACAAGCAATACCTGGCTCTGCTAATGCTGGGTTGGGAAATCACTAAGATGTTTTGAGGAAAGCAGGGTTATGACTGTGATTGAACTGTTATTGAGCATGGAACTGAACCAATATTGTTGCAGAGCTTTAAAGCTCAATTTGCTTCCTCTGTGTGAAATACCTAGAACACCGCAAGAGTTACTCTGTCTTTTTGGTCATGGTGGAAAGAAGAGAAAAAGAACTCCCAAATCATTAAATCAGAAAGGGAAAAAACCCCACAATTGCTACAATACATAGAAATTCAACTCATATGAGCAGAGTACACTGGCTAAAATGGAAATGGGTGCCATCACTTCCAGGCAACTTTCAGAGCTTTTAATCTGGGCATTTATTCTTTTATGTTCATTTGTTCCTTGTTTCAGTTCCATACCTTTTCTCATTCAGGGTGTTTACACCATCATCCCTTCATTTTCCCTATTTGCTTTCTTTCTATGTTTTCATAGGCCTTTTATTTCTTTCTCTTCAGTTATTTTGTCCCTTTCTGTCTTCCCCTAATAAATTCCTTCTGTCCTGACCAAATTTTCACCACAGGAAATAAACAAGTACACACAGCTGCCAAAATAAAACAAAATAGAAGAAACCACACACTCCTGTGAACATGTCAATCTTTGGCATGATTTATTCATGTGACAATAAAAACAGGTGTCCATATTTTTCTTTCTGTGAAAATAGTGTTGTGCTAATGACAACCAAAACTTTGAAAAATGGAAATCCAGTTCCTTTTTTTTTTTTTCTGTTTGTGATAAAGTGATATGCAATCATAACCTTTAAAGCACATTCTTGCTAGATATATTGAGTTCTTAGCAAGTGTGGTGGGGTTTTGTTTGTTGTTTTTGGTTTTGTTTTGTTTTTTCGTGGTGGCAGGGACTTAAATTGATAAGTGGTACCCAATTGCTAAAGAGTTAACATTTTCTACACAGTTTTGTTGCCTTCCAATGCTTCCACTGTAGTGGTGAAATGGCAGTTGAAGGTTGGCAAAGATTCTAAAATTCTTTTTCTTCAAGAAGTGCATCAGTTTTTGATAAGAACAAAGGGGTAGCTATTGGTTAAGTTTCTTGGGTGTAAATATTCAGCAGACTAAAAGGGAGAGAAGACACCTGTATGCCAATAAAGCAATCTTCTGATTTTGAATAGGTTCTGCTGGTTTGGACCAGATAGAACTAGAGTGTTGTTTAATGACAGGAATGGATAGAGATGGGCTGAGTTGGCTGAAACAGTCTGACTCAGGAACAGTCTTGAGCTGCCCAATATGCTCCATTCGCTAAGAAGTGACAAGAGTGAACGACACGGCACTGCAAATCAAGAGTCAATCTCTTTATTGTCAGAGAACTAACATTCTTCAATGGCATCTTAGCATTCAGAATAATCTCTCACCTGAGCCTCACTTAACTATAAGAAGTTAAAATATACTGCCAAATATAGCTTTGTACATGAAAATAATCAAAAATGTGTGCTGTAATCTGAAATCCAGATGCTCAGCATGCTGGATCAAGGGCTAGACCTGTGTGCATACTTTTAATACAGGAAAGCACTTAAGCATTTATCTTTTGTATCTATATCTCTTCACATTTGTACATCTATGTACAGAAATTATTTGTTATTTAACTAGTCAAAAAGAGTGTGAAAATCTAAAGATAATTCTTCATAAAATACACATAATAGTAGTGCTATCTCTTCCTTTTGATTTGAGTTCAATCCTCTAATCTCCTAATATATACATTTTTGCATTAGACTATGATATTTGATAGCAAATAAATCTTCATAAACTTGTGCTATATATCTGTGGCATTCAGAACTCCAGGAAGTATAATAATTTAACTCAAAACCATAGTGAATCTTGCATTAGAAATCAATTTTGACCATTGTGATGCATTATGACTAATAAATAGTAGGTCTGGGAATCTGAAAATATATTCACAAAATATACATTCTTTTATATCTTAATCTTTAAAGAGAATAAACAGAGGTCAGTCTTTCTAGGGCTGCAAGGTGGATATTTATTCCAATGTGATCAAGTACATGGGCTACAGGGAAATAATTTGCTCCAGCAAGAGTTACAAAGGACTGTCTGGTACATCACCTGGAGCACATCCTCACTCTTCTTGTCAGACAATGTTGCTTGCAGGATCGTTTCTCACACTTTCTCCTTTCTCTTATCTCTTTAAATATACTCTACCAGTTGTGGGTCCATTGTGGAGAAGGCTGAAACCAGCTGAGTCTGGGAAAAGACTCATTCTGATCTCCTGCCAAAGCAGCCATCCCTGTAGCCCTCATGTTGCTCAAAATCTTGCCACCTACACACAATACAAGCGGAATTTCAGAGATGTATTTAGTTTCTCAGGCTGTTTGCAGCCATTAGAATTTGGACATGCAATGTCTTTGATCATAGAATCATAGAACTCTTGGCTTGGAAGGGACCTTGAAGACCATTTCCTTCCAACCCCTCTGCCATGGGCAGGGAGAGTTTACACTAGACCAGGTGTCTCAATCCCCATCCAACCTGGCCTTGAACACTTTCAGGAATGGGGCATTCACAGCTTTTCTAAGAAATTTATTCCAGTACCCTCACAGTAAAGTATTTCTTCCTACTATCTGTCTAAACCTACACTCTTTTAGTTTATAAACCTTGCCCCTTGTCTTATCACTATATGTCCTTGTGACCAGTTCCCTCAGCATTCTTGTAAGTCCCCTCAATATAGTGGAAGGGTGCCATAAGGTCTCCTTGGAACCTGCTCTTCTCCAGGCTGAAAAACCCCTACTCCCTCAGCCTGTCCTCACAAATGAAGAGTTCCAGCCCTCTCATCATCTTTCATGGTCCTCCTCTGATCTTGCTTCAGCAGGTTCACATCCTTTTTATGCTGGTGAACCCAGAGCTGGATGCAGCACTCCAGGTGGGGTCTCAGGAGAGAGGAGGAGAGGGAGAAGAACACCTCCCTCACCTTGCTAGCCATGTTACTTTTGATGCAGCCCAGGACATGATTGGCTTTCTGGGCTGAAAACACATTGCCAGCTCATTTTGAGCCTCTCATTAACCAACACCCACAAGTCCATCTTCTCTGGGCTTTTCTCAATCCGTTCTCTACCCAGACCGTATTTGAGCTTGGAATTGCTCTGACCCAGATGCAGCACCTTGCACTTTGCCTTGTTCAGCTTCATGAAGTTCACATGGGCCAACTTCTGCCTGTCAGGGTCCACTTGGATTGCATCCCTTCCCTCCAATATCACAACCAGACCACAGCCTTGGTGTCATCAGCAAATTTGCACTCAATCCCACGCGCTGTGTTGCTGAAAAAGATATTAAACAGCATTGGTCCCAATACTGATCCCTGAGAAACAATGGCTTCAGATCACGCAGAATTATGATAAAGAGAAGAACTTTGGATGTATTCTCAGTCTCGTGTCCTTAGCTACACTGAGTGACTGTTTCTGAAATTATGTGAAACTCTACCAGTAACACTATTCTATGGATAGTTCAGTGCTTTCAGAGATGGCCCAGTTTACCCCAAACTTTTCTCGATATACAAAATTATGAAGATTTGTTTAAAAACAGGAATCAACTTCTCCTTTAGGAATTTTTCAAACTGACCATTTTCAGATTGAAAAATTGAGCAACTAACTCAGAATTGCTAGAATATGCACTTAATATGTGGGATAGTCTGGTACAAACTCCAGTTCTAATTGCAGTTGGAAGTTGGTACGAGACTGTGGGCTATTTTGCAGTCTATGTCCTTCCTTCCTTTTTGTAGCAGTTCTAATTTTAGAAAAGATATATGCCTGTGTATGCCTGTTATCAAATAAAAGGAGAGACATTATCCCAAGATATTTAGAAAATTTATACATTTCCAGCATTCTGTCATGATTTTGGGTACATGCCACAATCAGTAAAATGTATTTTACTTTCTTCATCATGCATACTTGTTTCACATAAATTCTAAGGAGAAAGACTGTCTTGAGTCTGAGGAAAAATCATTTATTGGATTTTGTTCATTTAGTATTAAAAAAATGGACAATGGCCAAAACATTATATATCGAGAATGACTATTTTTAATGTCTGTAATTTTCAGAGACTTTGCCAGGGTATTGGCAGCAATATAGAATGCTTTGAAGCAAGGCCACTATTAAAAATACAGTTGTTGGAAACATTTGATAGTGATTAGATTGTTACCAGCATTTGAAGCCTAAATGAAGGAGAAAATACAATAACAAGATGAACAACCCTGAGAAAGGATTTCTTCCTCAACTGAAATCATTAAACTCTGAAACCTACCTTTTCAAGGTCCTTCATTCTAATCCATTATCTTTCATTCCCCTTTGTGCTACAAAATTGTCAGTTTGATGATATATTACACATAACAATGTCATTACATTGGCATAACATGACAACTGGGACTCATTTGAACTTTTAGAAATTTCTAATCCCTAAAATAAATTATGAACTGAAGACATTTCAGACATAGAAAATAAGTCACTTATTAGAAAGAATAAGGTTCTCCATACGTTTTGGAGAATTACACTTTTCTGAGACATTTTCTTTTTCAGTTTTTTTATTTTCCTTAATGCCTATAATAAACTTACCAGGAAATATAATCCATAGATGTCCTTAAGTTTCTTGTCCTTAGGCTTACTGAAGTAATGAGTCCTCCTGTAGACGACAACTCATCTACATCAAATCTCACCACATTTTAATTCAATTTCCTGGAAGTAAAATAAGAATTTTACCATAATTTTGATCAGAAAAATTGTTAACTGACCCCTTAACTGCTCTTACTTTAGATTTTTTCTTACCTTTAAAAAATTTTGGGTGCTATTTCTCTCTTCCTTCTCTGTTGAACTGTTTTGATTCGTGATTTTGGGTATTCAGTGAGACATACAGCAGACAGGAAATAGCAGACTAAGGAGTTTGGGGTCAATTGTGACCAGATGCATGCAGCCTCATATTTCCAGCCTGCTCAGCAGCTGAGTATTCAAGCACAACCCTTGAAATGCTGGCATGTAACCATAGTGCCTTCTGGTCAGTCACAACTTTTGGACCAACAATTTGCAGCAATGGAAGATGCTTATCTTGAATCTTCTAGGCATATTTCCCTACTGAAGGAGAGCCTATGCAGACAAAATACAATTTCCAGGAAGAAAAGTCAAGGAAGGCTCATCTCTTTGTGCTGTTAGTGAAGAAGGAATTCTGTGGATCAATTTCAGGTAGAAGACAGTTCAATTCCTCTGAATTGTTTTCTGGAGCAGTATCTTCAACAAGGATGTCTTGTCTCTGGAGTTATGCCTGAATGCTCTCTGACATTTGGAAGGCTGAGAGTGTTTATCAGTTTTTTGCATGCTTTGAAAGCTGCAGAACTTGTCTGGAGCTTGCTGGTTGCATGTAGCAGTCTGTTTTGGGACAACACTTGAATGTGGTTGTATAGCTTCAACCACATTTGCTCTCTTGTGAGAAAAGGTGGTCAATGGGTTTCAGAATAGTGGCCAACTTCATTCAGGTGTTTTGGTTTATAGGAGATTGAAAACTAAACATGAAGCTGGAAGTGCAATTGTAGATATTTTTAAGGTCCTCTGCAGCTAGAATTCTGATGCAAGCTGTGTGTCTGTTTCTCTTACAAGCTACTTTTTAATGAAGTATGTTCTGAATGTGTATTGTACTGGAACATAAACATAACTGATGGCTCTATCAGGAAATGTGTATTTTCTGTACATTATAATAATGTGACATAAAGGATAGCCAATTCTATTGCAAATGGTTGTGACTGTGCCTCCTACTAGGTTTAGGGTTCATTTTAAAATTTTTAATATTATTATTCTTGCTCTGTAGTATATTGTAAAGTTCAGCAGATGTAAGTTTCAAATTTTTAATCTCTTGGCTTTACAAATAAATATAAAATGTGTTTTCATTTTGCAGCTAGTATTTTAAAGCTTCTCACAGATTTGCATGATGATTCAGCTCAGCTTTACCATTTTGCTGAATTAGCACAGTTAGTAAGAAAATAACACTTGTTTCAAACAAAGCTCATACTCTTTCAGATTTTGAGATCTGCTTGAAGTAGCTGTTACATGTGCGCAAAAAAAGTGAAAATGAGTGGATTTTTGGGATGCCTTCAGCTTGAAAGTTTTTACCTGGTGCTGGAATAGCTTCAACCTACTTTGCCTATAGGCTGCTTGTCTTGCAGAAATATTTCCATGGGGAAACCATATTCTGTGTAGTCTCTTCTAATGTTTTCACTTACATGATACTTTTTTGCATGTAGCAGCCAATATATTCTGGTAATGTGTAGGGTATACACTCCCTCTTTTTTTGTTTTGTTTTTTGGAAAGGACATATGCAAAAGTTTGGTTAAAAGTATTCATTTTCACTTGAGAAGGGATGATCCTAATATCACTCTGGTGTTTTAACATGCACTTTGTGCTGATACATTGCCCACTTTACAGTTTAAGGGATATGTGAACAGATGCTCCAGTTGATAGCCTGAAGTATAATGAAGTTTTGTCAGAGTAGGTTGTTATAGAAATAAATGCATTATATCAAGTTTTTCTTCCATTCCATGTTTCTTGAAACTGAAATAAAAAATGTTATTCCAATAGCATTCTGTTAGGATTAAATATCTTAGACATAGACAGAAAGTCATGAAAGTCTTTTTTCTTCAAATGCCTGAACAAATATATATAGCCCTGTGGATTTTTTTAAATGCAAAGGTTGGTACATACAAATTGGAAAGAAGGGTATGTAGAAGAAAAAAACAATGTGTAGAAGATTGTAGGAGAAGCTGTTCCAAATGAACATCAGGTTGCATGAGTTTAACTGAACTAGAAGGTTATTTCCTTGTGTTGAAACACTAAAAAATCTTTCAGTACCATTTTTCAGGGATCTAAACTTAAGTTTCTATCTTCCTAAAGGCAAAAATCCCCCAAATCTTATATATGTAAACAAAGTATTTTTTCTTTGGGTAATTTAAATCCTAAATAGTTATTTGAAGAATATTTATTCCTTCAAATAAAGGAATATAGGAAATGAAAGGAAAATAAAGAAAAACAAATTATCAAACTCTCTTTTATTGTGGAAGAATCAGTAATAGTAATAAAGTAAAATTATTAAACATGGACTTCTTTTTATCTACCCCTTTCCTTGCATTTATATTCACCCTTCTACTGCTTCTTGGCCTCTTGCAGTTGATATCTTCAGTTGGACATGCAAGTTTTCAGGATCCTGAATGCATTGACAAGAGCAATATAATGTTAATGGTAACTGCCTCTCCCTCACTGTAGGAGCTGGTTTGGGTCATTTATTTGTTCTTCTAACACACCATGCAAACTTTGCTCTTTCTTTGCAGGGCTGTAGGTCCATGTTAAAGCTGAATTTAGTATATAGAAAGTGTGTTGCATATAGTGGGCACTTCTTGCTTTTTTCCGAGTTACTCTGCATTCCTTTAATTGTCCATAGTTAAGTTTACAGGTCTAGGCCCTCTAGAGCCAACCCTGGGTCACTTCTCTTACCATCCCATGCCTGGGTTCCTCTACATTCCACACAGTTTCCAACCCGCTTTTAAATCCTCCACTGCCATAACAAACCTGCATTTATCTGCTTTACACTATTATGTCAGAGCCACTACTATTTTGTTCTACTTGTTGCAAGAGTATGTACAGGATTACAGTTATATAATACAGAGCTGTAGAAAAATAAAGCAAACCAGTCATAGACACCTAGTCAGGCTTTTATAGCTGAACAATTGAAAACAAAGTTCCAGGCAGGTCAAGAAAAGTACAAGTTATTCCTGACAAAGCTGATTTCTGAGTCCTTGCAACACCAGTACAAAACATATGGCCTAGTCTTCCTCTGTGTAGTGCACTTGGAGGGGAAGAATGCAGTTTATGAATTCCAGTAAAGGAAAATTTCATATTCTGAAAAGACAGAACTCTTAAATGTTTTTAAAGTCTGTGAGTTGTTTTTGTTTGTTTGTCTTTCTAAAGTTTTCCTGAATTTCTTTTGTTGGGATGAGATATATTTAGCACCAAGCAGCTTTTGTTTCCTTAGCTCTGGCATTCATATTCCTTACTTGCCTTCTGATTAAGGTGCCTCTTGAATTTATTAGGCTGCTTTTTATTATATATATGTTGCATATGAAAAAAGTCTTCTGTGTAATATTTAATACGCCATAAAATCCATGACAAGGATTGATTATATATTTTTTCCTTATTTAAAACATCTTAGAAAATAAGTAAGGCAAAAACCATGAATTTTTCTTTTAAAGGATGGAATTGATCAATTTGTATTTACAAGCCTGTGTATTCACATTGTACACACCAAATAATATTTCCAGTACTCATCAAGTCACAAATATATAAAAAAAAAAACTGTGTGATTCTTATATTTCACAATGATTCATCAGAGCTGAAATGATTTGAAGTTGAAAAGATGCATTATAATTTTCTAACTCTCTCAATAATCAGTATTGAAATACACATTCTAAAATCTCTATTGAGAATTCACTATTTTGCTTGCAATTCCACCAAAAATATTAAGAACATTTTAAGTGGTCTTGGTGATCTATCTCTTTAACAAGAGGATATAGCCAGAATAATTGCTATAAGGAGAGATGGTTCTCAGCCTCAAATAGAAGAGCTGGACATTTAGATGGAAATAGCCCATTATTTATACTTTTATCTCAAAACATATGCTGTAATTAGGTACTTAAAGACAAGACTGTGTACTTTAAAACACCACAATCAGTACATGAGTTACTCTTGTTTGTGAGAGAGACCTGTCTTAATCTTGAAAGCTCATCTAGATTGCAGTACAGTGATGTGCATCCTGCTGATTCAGACACCAGTTGTCTCTGTAACAAACTTTCCATACCCACCTAGGTCCTTGAATTGGTTTAAGTGTCTGAACTGGGGGTGGAGGTGAAAAAAATAAACAAATTTATACATGTACACACACACACACACAGAGATAGATAGATAGATAGATAGATAGATAGATAGATAGATAGATAGATAGATAGATAGATAGATAGATACTAAACCAGTGAGTATTTCCTTTAATTTTTCTGTCACCTAACAGTGGATGGATGATTTATGTGTTTTCCTCAAAAAGCATATAAATATGTAGTCAAATGCTTGAGCAGCCTCACTGAATGTGGGAAATAAATTCATGTTTGCAAAATTTCAGGGTGCAGCATGAGAACATACAGACCTTGAGGTTTGAAATCAAATCAAATAAAACATCATATTGTGTTATTTACAGCTACAGCCTCCCTCTGAAGGTGGTAATTTTAAAGCATTAAAGTGACTTAGCTTGCTAGCCCTGTTTTTCTGTGACTACAATTTCTTAAAAGAAAGCTTGAAAATCCATGTTTAAAATATTCTAAATGGCATTTAATTGTGCACATTTTACTGAATAATTTATTACTTTTAAGCTCCCTCCCCTAAAAAATTTCAAAGACAAAATATAAAGGACTCTCATGTAGGAGTTTTTTTAGAGCTAAAGGGTTCATCATCTCTCCTTCAGCTTCCCCATGAAATCTGACTTTTTAAGTTGCAAACAAGGTGGATGAAGAAGTTATTAATTACTGAAAAAAAATTGAGATCTATAACTGTTTTTGTAAAACATATTCAATTTGCTGTTGTATACCAACAACCACTTGTATGCAATAAAAATAAATAAGAAATAACTTTTTAAAAGAGCATATGATGAAGAACTGCTGTAACTGCTTATTCTGTTTGACTTTGAGAAGATGTTGAGTAGATGGCTTACATAGCTAATTCTGTTTGCCAGATTTACCAGGTGAGTTAAAGAAAAACATATATAAAAACCTGAGGCTTTGGATGTTATAACCTTGTATAGCATTTTATCTTACAACAGAACTTCTTGTCTGAACACCTAGATTCCTCCGTAATGCCGCTTTTATGAGTGAATTTAAATCAGTCTTTACTCTGCATGCAATTAATTCAGTTTTGTACTGAATGCTTGTGGCCAACTCTTTTTTGTTTTTTCTGATTTTTGTTAGCATTCCGTAGATATTCCTATTATTCGCATTTATCCTTTTCCTTTTTGTTCCTCTTAAAAAAAAAAAAAAAAAACAACAACAACAAACAAAACGTTGTCTCCTATGATCATGCTTTGCAGAGTAGAAGAGTGAAGGAAGTTTTTGAATGCTGGGGATTTATTTTGATTTATTTTTGTTGTGGAGTGCCAGAAATGCAGTAGGTTGCAGCCAGTCAGATTATATTCTATTATACAATTTCCCTGGGAGTTTTAAGTGCCCACTGGGGATCTAAGAGCACTCAATGAAGGAATTGTGTGGAGTTGTGCTGTGGCAGCAAAAAGGAATGCTGTAAAGTTAAATTGACCCCCACAGTGACAACCACCAGCAATAGATACGGTCGCTGAAAATTTTGCCCTTTTACAGAGCACTGAATCTTTGACCCGTGGTGAATCACCCTTCCTCTTTATGCAAACTAAAGCTAAATTTGACATGGGTAATGGAGACACTGACACATCCGTGGTGACAGAAGCTAGTCTTTTCACCTTTTTGCATGTGTACTTCTCAAGTAACAGCCACCTGAAATTGCAAATGCTTCTAAGAATAACTTTTTTCAGTTATGTCCAAAGCATGCTAAAATTTCCTAGGGAACCGTCTGTGAACATGTGTCAAAATCCACATCCATTTTAAATAAGGATGAAGGACTTTGTGGACTAGGCACTAGATTTTGTGAAAACTGTTCAGGGAAACTTTAAAAGTGAAAGTATTTTATCAATATATTTATTGCAAGGAATTCAATACGGCAGGTTATAATTTGTATTGTAGAAAATCCCAGCTAATGCTCTTCAGGAGCTAATATTTGATTTTTGTTTAGGCTACAACTGATTTCTTTAACCCTTTTGATTTTTCATAGATCAATTTACAAGACATGAACCAAATATTAAAATCATAGTCTATTAAAGAGATTGCAAGGGAAGAAATAAAATTAAAAATTCTCTGCCATTAAATATGTTGTGAAAGAACTTTAATTAATTTTAAGCTAAAAGTACTTTAGAAAAATTAGAAACATTCTTGATTTTCACTTAATTCATCATTATGGGCCTTACTTGATAAAATATTTTACAGTTAAACTTTATGTATATCTTGAACTCCTTATTCAGCTAAGCACTCTGGCCTTGCCAAATTGAGAGTGTTGGTACCCTGTAGTCCCCAGTCTGGAAGCTATTTCAATTCTTAATGCTTATTGATTTTATTGAAGGTTATTCGGTGGCTAGAGTGTGTTTTAGTGTGCTTACAGGAAAGCCATGTTGTTAAATTAAAATTGCACTCCTCTAAATTTTTGCTTAGAAGCAGTGTAGGCAATATTTTACGTCCAGTTTAGTAGGTCCAGAGACAGTTTGTGAAGCTCACAGCTGTTCATCAGCAGTTGGATTGTTTCACTGGTTAATGTATTTTGTGGTAGAGCTAAAATAAGTACCGGTGAAGAGGCACAGTTTTTATTTTGACTCTTCATTTTCCTGTGTGAATATTTATCCTACCTTGAGCAGGTGCATTTGTGTTTTATGCATTTGAGGAGTCTATCCTGACTTTATGTCAAAATGTCATGTGTTGAGTAATTGTAATGTTGTCCAAACTTCTAAAAAGTACCCCTAAATAAATACATTCATTAGTATTTTATACTTTGCATTATGATTTTCAAATCTGTACTTAAAATTAGGCCAGTGAACCTTCATTGTATTGAAGTAGCAGACCATATGGTATCATATAAGTGGTACAAAAAAAGGTTACAAAAACATCTCATATTCTTTATCATTCTCAACATGCTTCTTCTGCCTGTTTCATGGCTTTTTAAATTCTGTAATTTACCACAGTATTTTCCACTAGGAAATTAGGTTAAAAAGCTATATCTGATGTTAAGAATTTATTTGTTAATATGAATACACATTTTTCTGAACTGCATCATTATTTAAGGGTAGTGTTTTAATCACATAGAAGTTTCATTACTGTTTTCATTGATGGAGGAGATCCAGATTTGACTTTCTTTAATTTTTTCTTGTCATCATTAAAAATTTAAAAGGTTCCATATTTTATCATATTTTTAAATGCATAAATAAATAATTAATAAGTTAAAACACAACTATAAAGTTCAGATCTGCACACAAATGTTCAAAAATACTTTTAAACTACTTGGTATTTTTGCAATAGAGTAATCTAATCACTGTTTCAAAAAAATCACAATAGTCTTCAGGATTTATTGAAATTATGTAGAGAATGGAAGTGTTTGTCATGAACATATTTGCTACATATAAAATACTAACTATTGGTTACTCTGTTTTGTGCACACATATATCCTGCTTATGAATATTTTTTTTCTTTTTGTTTGTTTGCTTGGTTTTATTTGTTATATTTGATTGTTGCTTTGTTTTGGGGGGCATTGTGACTAAGGATCTGCTTAGTACTTTCTGACTAAGTAGATTCAACATATAGTTGAAAACCAAAATGTTTTTATTTTTGAGTTTACATTTTCCGGTTAAAAACAATTAATTAAAACAACACAACACAGGATTTGGACAGTGTTTTAAATTACAGAATTTGATAAATAATATCAAAATCCTTTTTATAATATAGCACAAGTGTCAGAATCTATCTTGACTTTTTAGAGAAGGCTAATGCAGAATGGATATTGAAATCAGGAAAATATTTTATTTCTTAATATAAACCTTATGATGTGGTGGGTGAAGGAAATGATGATTCCCTTTATGATGGGGAATTAAATTTATGATGGGGATTAAATTTGAGACAGACATTTTACATTTTGAAATTTAAAAGTGATATTCCGTTTTGGGTATGACAAATAATATGAAGATAAATAGATTAATTCAATGTTGGTGCACTTGTAGAAAGTGTCTTAAATATCTGCAGCTATTTAGGGAATGATCATTTGCCACTGTTCAAGTGGGGTGGGGGGGAAAGTCTTATGAAAGTTAAGCAATTAATTTTTTAAAGAATATTGTTAAATTATGTACTAGGACTAGTATGTAGCTGTAATGAGAATACTTAATAAATTATGTTTGGAGGTTTAAGACAGAAAAAAATACTCAAGACCACTAGCAGGAAGAGTTTACTTAAGCTTTAGCCATCTTTTTTCAGTTGCTTCCCAAGCCTGAGTTTCATTTGTTTGCTGACTTCTCTATGTTTTCTTTTCATCTTTGGTTTGCATCTTCTGAATACCTCAGCTTTTTCCATCCCAAGGTTCACCTAGTCTTTTCTTCTGATTAACTTCTATTTACAGTCATCAAAGAGAAATCCTTGCCAAGGATCCATAGGCAAATCCTTGCTTTTTGCAGAAATTTTCTGCAAAAGGAATTTTGTCACATAGGAAGTGTTGAGATAATGCTCTTTTGTCCTCAATCTATTCAAAAATGAAAATAGAGAACTCCCTTTCTTCTGATTGAAAATTGTTTCAAAAATATCTCTGCAAACATTAGAATATTTTGCTTGAGTAACATTAATAATAAACTGTATGTTAACCAGGTATTTCTGATGACTGTCTCTTTTATCTCATTCTCTTTTATAGCTCCTGCTTTCTTTTACCCCAACTAAATGGGTAGGTTACACTGAACACATGCCAATTTTTCATTTCACCCTGATTTTTAGTGGGAAATATTCTGTAGAAAACCCCCTCCAGAAACCTCTTTCAAATAATGGGTTTGGATGAAACAGATTTTTCTTTGAGGGGGACATTCTATAAATGCAATACAGCTAGAGTATATGGAAATTCCTGTGGAGATTAAAAAAGAAAATAGATTCTCAAGTCTGGTTATGGCCCTTTGGCTCCACTGAGACTCTGTAAATGACTTTATCCAACCATAAATAACCAGAGGAACATTTTCCTGCAGGCACATCTGTGCCACTGATGAGCCATTAGTTTTTCCCCTTCAGGTCCTGCGCTGGTAGGAGGCATGTTGAGAGAGATGTAGCTGACCTTCATCACTGCAGATGAATCCTATAGTGGGACTGGCTTCATTAAAGACCAGTGTCACTAGCATTACAGTGGCCATGGAGCAGATTGTCAGATGAAGAATATCTGCTCTCTAAAGACCATCATCATTTGTACTGAGTGAAAACTGTGTAGTTGAGTCGTAGCTTAATTCTGAATAGTCCTATGTGCAAGAGTTTGTGGCCTAATCTGTAGCTGCAGTTACCTTAGTACTTACTTGCTCAGGTCATTCTCAGTAAGGAAATCTGCCACTTCAATATTACTCCACGAATGCTTGAACAATACGAGTTACATTTATTAGCAAAGAATGCTGCCTAATGGAGAGAATAATTTTTTTTTTTACGTAAGAAATCTTCAGATGAAAATGGCATTTATGCCTTTGGCTGCCTCATATGAGATTGATTCTGTCCACTTACTTTTCTAAGAGCTTTCTGTCCTTCCAAAACTGTAATGCAGAGCAGCATATGCTGAAACACTGTGCCAAGTGGCTCGCAGCCGAATTTGCTGTTGTTCCTTTTTCACCTGTCACAGTACAGAAAGAGTCCTCTCCCAGACAAATGAAACCATCTATCAGCATGATTGATTGTGAAGTTCCCCAAATAATAATTCTTTTGAAATGTCTTTTTGCTAACCAAGGAACTCTTTTAATGGAGTGCTAGGTTAATCTGAAGGAGTCTGCTGGTAGATTTTGCTTAGCTGTCTTCATTCTCCAGCCTTCCTGAACTTTGTCAGCTGTGCATTTTGCAACGATATTTCAGAAGTTGGACATTTAAGCTATTTTTTCTCTGCTCAAAGTGAGTCTTTGAGGAAGAAAACAATCAGTTAATAGTTCGATTTGAAATCTGTATTCCGTAATATTGCCTGATCTTTTCGTCATCTGACCATTGACTATCAAAAGCGTCTTAACTTCTACACTGTCAAGACTTTCTCCAGTTACCTGAGTTTTTTCTCAACTAGGGTGTCCTTGAAGATATTTGGTGAATCAGGTTAGGTTAGAGTATGTAGTAGCCCCTCAGAAATAATGTAGCAATAAACCTTATTTTCACCAAAAGTTAAAAGAGCCTTTAAACTGTTGTCTCTGAAAGTAAATTACCTCAGAATCTGCAACTGTAGACATTTTGGCTGTTTTCTTGGGGAAAAGATTAATCAGCCTCATAGCATTGCAAATCCATTTTTGTTTGAAGAACAGAAAAATATAAAAGTCAGATGAGCTAAGAGAATCCCTGAAAAATAGTTTTGTACCAAGACAAAGAGTGTGTGCTAAAGAGCGAGATGGTGAAGGGTTCCTTTGGATCTTGGTAAGAAATATCTGACAACAAATGGCTCAATAAAATAGCTGTTTTAATAAGATAGAGTAAAAAGAGGAATGCAGACAGCACGTAAATCTTGTATCCCTCAAGAGGCTGGGACCCCTGCTTTTATGCAGCCCTGGATTGACCCCAAATATGTTTTTGCATTACATGCTGTGCAGATCTTATTTGTGGATGCAAATCCTCTTTTTGGTCATTCAAACAATTATATAAATCACTATTTGACATACAATGGTTTTCCAGTCTGAATCACTAGAGAGATACTTTTTTAAGATCTAGTACTGTCAGGAACAAGCTAGAAGGAAGCTTATAACTCAATACAAACTGGTAGAATTAGTTTTTTTGAAACACAGGTGTTCAAGTCAAAAAGCTACAGTATACAGGAAAATAGTGTTTTATATATTATTGAAGATTTTATGCATGAGGAGAAAAGCAGTTTTGAATTCCCTATGGTCTAATATTTGAGAGGTTGTGAAAGGAGGGTGTGATTTTACTTTTTTTAGAGACAATGACAACCACCCATGATTTATACATGAAGTAAAATTTTTATAGAAAAGGCTGACAAGCTTTCTAAAAACCTGTATTTATTGAACTTTAAGTCCAAATTTGATTCTTAGGCTTAAATGCTTCTAGAATTTCTCAATAAAATCTGTTACAGAGTGATTCTTTGCTAATGCCTGTTCAATTAGCAAATATGCAAATATGTCCTAGAAAGCAGGTGGACATAATTTCATACTGTGTTGGTGCTTTTTAATATTTATTGTAAATGATACAGAAAATTATCGACCACTAGTTGGGAACAGCTGGTGTTCATAGCAGGTCATGAGGCTCCAGCTTTCATGACCACAGCATATGCTGCACATTGGGGAACTTGCCCAATGACCTTCCACTCCTTGGCACTGTAGTAATTGTGATTGCTGATCTAGACAGTATCCTCCTTATCCTCTGGTTCATTTTAAGTGAAGATTGTTTTGAATGATGGCACTGAAAACACATAGGAGTCTTTTTTAAAATTTTTCTTTCAGGATCCTTGGTTGGATGTGATCCTTGGTTGGATGTGATAATATTTCAATAAAAATTGCATAATACTCTAAAGTCTTCATTTCTGAGCCAAAACCCTTTTTTTTTTTTTCCTATAATGTATTAGCGCCCCATGATTGTATGCTTCTTTTTGGATCCACCACTTGTTCCGCTGACTTTGAAGAAACTCTTGTGAGAGCTGTGCTCCTTCTCAGTATCACCATGAGTATATTGTCACTACAGGCTGTGCTTGCTTGTTGACTGATGGCTGTGAGTTCATTTTCATGATTTACATGTGGACTTATCTGTGTTGTTTCCTTTCTATACATTCAGAGATACATCATCTCACATATCTCAGTTTGTCATCTGCACACAAGCCCCCCTGTGCTAATTGACATGATAAGGATGGGACATCTACAGAGGAATGACAGGGTTTTTTCTGTGCTGTGCAGTTCACTAAGCTGATTTTTTTGTGGGTGAAATGCATGACATCACATCTTCCCTTCACAGCCCTTAAAGCTGATATGATTTTGCCGTGTATATGAAATATATAATGTATACCTTATATACACAATCATCCTGAAAACCTGAAAACTAGTTTTTACTGATAGGTCATATATGTTAATTAGACCATGGAATCATTAGATAGGGACATTAATTAGAGAGTTAGAGAAGCTTTAGAGAATATTTTAGATCTTTCTACCCTGTGTAAGTGCGTTGAACTCTCAAGAAAAAATGCAGTATATTAATTAAAATTTGGTTTGACATTACACATGAGGCAGGTGTTACTTTTACCAGCTTGAACATCAGTTTCTGAAATTGCAAAACTATTATAAATTTGTGGGGTCTTTCAGCCTTGCATATATGTAATGACTATTGGTTTTTACAGAATTTCTGAATGGGAAAACACACCATCATGAAGAGTCCTGAGATATTGCAGTAGCTCTATGATTTATCCCATGTTTGTGCAGAAATAATTCACTAATCATTATCTAAAAGCTCGTTCTCCTAAACGTTTCGCAACCTTTTTCATTTGATCAGTGCTTGTGGTTCATATTTAGGCAGCTGTTACCAGCAAATTACATTGGCATTCTAAAAAGAAAGTCACAGAATTCACAGAATGTAAGTCTGTAGGAGTGGTAATAAACACCAGAAAAAATTAATATATTCCAGTAAAAATTTCCCTATCATGCCACAGCTGTTAATGGAACATCAACACGGAATTTTCTCTCTAGAAAAACAGGCAAAATTTTCAACCACAAAAGAAAATTTTTCTTCTGTTCTACAGAATTAAGTGCACCAGTTGAATAGATTGATGATCACAAGGGGAGTGCAAGACCTAAGAAGCATATATTAATTTATCTACTTACCCATAACATAATGCTGACGACGATCATGGTGGCCTTTAGTGGAATCTGGGTATGATGGTGCTTCCTTCACATCAGTATATCCATTCATACTGGGGGTGTCTTCTACAAAAGAGTAGAAATTCTTCCAAGATAATTACCAGAATAAGAATCAGCGTTTGGGGAACCTAACTCTTGATGGGGAGATTCTTTGAGAGTTGATACTCCGACTCAAAGAGTTAATTTTTCTTCACAGTAAAAATGCAAAAGTATGTAAAAGAACCTCATATGAATAGATCATCAGAAGACTGCCAGAGCTTCTTGTCTCTAGAATTAAGAATGTTGTCACATTGAATAGATGTGTCAGAGCTGTAATTCATAGTCAAATCATTTACAACAAAGAAAGAGGAAATGTTGTCTATGTTTGCAACTGATTAGCAGAAGAGCAGTTTTAAGCAAATATATAAATTACATGCAAAGCTTTTAGAAAAAAAGTTTTGAAAACGCTTCGTGCTTCTGTGTCTAAACTTTTTCTTTGTCTGAACTGCTTAAATGTCTTCAAATGCTTGCGATTGTGAAGAACTTGAGGAAGGGAAAAAGCAATCTAGTGAATTGTTCTACAGCCTATGCTTTGAATAAAGCTTGCTATACATTGGGTACTCATTGTGACTGTACTGAACACACTGGGTACTGGCCTGCTGCTCAAATAGTTGGATAAATTATTTTTTATCCATTCATATATTCTTGTTTCATTTTTTAAAAGGTTATCTGCTCAGCCCTGGGGCTCCTACAACCGCTATTCATGAGTGATTGCAATGGATTTGCATGTGATATCAACAGAAAATTCACCATATGTCAGTTGACCAAGAAAAATTCAATTTCATTTTCTGTCTTCCATATTTTTCATTGTTCTGCTAGACTGAGTAGAATAGATATATCAAAATTATAAACTAGTTCTGAATTTTTAAAGACTGACTGCAAAGCGATGTCTGTTTCCATCTGCAAATTCAGATAATTTAATAGGTAAATTCCATGCCAATATCAAATAACAAAATTATCTCTTTCAAGAAATTTAATCCTTTTTTCACCATCTGCTATCCATAAGGGAAAGTATTTCACATAGATTCTTGTGAGATAGTCAATAATTGCAACTATATTGAATTTCTTTAGCTAAGTTTACTTCCAAGTTTCTGTGATTGTAGGTCCAATAGCCTGGGTCTCTCTCCCAAGCCATCCTCCAAAATGACACTGGCAGGTGCCATGGCGTATGGAAAGTGCCTCTTTTTTTGATGTATGATCTGGTCCAGCATTTCTGAGGAGGGTGATTGCCATATCAAAGTATAGAAATCAGTTTAATATTTTGCTTCATCTATTGCAATATAACGGAAACTCATATAAGTTAAATGTATCTATAGATCCCAATCTCTTTATTACTAGTTAAAGTGATACATTTAGAGTTTAGCTGAGAAGAGCTAAGAAAATCTCTTGCTTTTTCCATTTATGTTTCTGTTCAGGAAATACCACATTGACTTTTATAACCCACTTGCATTCAATTTCTGTAGAAATTACAAGGCAATAAAAGAGGAAGTTGTGATATCCTTCTACTGTAGTATCTGTAGGCAGTTGCTTAAAATAAATAATTATTCTATTTTACCTGTGGTTCCTGGGGCTTCCTTTTTTCATAAAGCAGCAACAGAAGAGGTCTTCACAGTTTCAGAAGAAAGGCAGAAAGCTTTTGTGAAAATGCGGTGGACTTTTTTCCTAAGACTCTGTCTGTTGAGTGAAACGCCTGGAATGCTAGCACATTATTAAAAGGCAGCAAGAGGAGCATACCAGCTAATTGTTTGCAGTAGGACCTGTTGAACTTCAAGAACACCAGGGAAAAAATGAATATTGTTCCTGCTGTGCTTGCTTGTAATTGTTCAGATTTACCAGCAATATACCAGTTCAATTAATCAAGTTAAAACATGTAAATCCAAGGGAGTAAAAAAACCACCAAAACTTTGAGCTCTATGTAAATGAGAGATAAAAATCAGATGTAGAAATGAATGATTAGAGAAGATATATTATAGATCTGGTGGCAGAATATGCAAGATATTCGCTGTTCTAAGATACAGGATGCATAGCCTAAGATGAATAATACAACTTCAGTAACATAAAAAATCAAATAGCTGTATTTGTACTGTGGCAGAAGAGAGCATATTTCATTGTTATAAAAAAGGATCTGGTAGGTTATGTGGAAGGTTGTAACTTCCTGCACTTGCCCATGGTAACAGCTCCATAACGCACAGTCATAGGTAGTCTTAAAAACTGGCTCAGCTGGCGCTAGTGTATGCAGTCAATGTCACCAAAACCTTGAGTGTCTGCAAAATCCAAACTATAAAAGCAAATTAGAAGAGGCTTTGTTTACAGTGATGTTGTCAACTGAGCATCTAGGTGTTTTAATCTTGCAAGACCACACAAAACCAGAGATGATAGAAGCAAATCAGAGCTTGAAATTAGCCTGGGCCTTTCAGGAGGCAGTCTCACTCTAAACTCTAAATGACTGAGAAAGAATGAGACTCTAAGATTGTAATTTGATACTGTTCAAATGGATTCAGAGTTGCTCCTGCTTATAGCTGATAACTAGGCTTGGGACTCACAGACCATAATATCAATTTAATAATGTGTTTTTGTGTAATCCACAGGAAAAAACAAAGCCACCCACAAAGTAGCACAGACATATTATAGGATAAAATGTAGCCTATTTTTACAGGTAAAAATAACCCCCCCTTTGCTGTCACATATAGAAGTTACAAATCTGTTATAAGAAAATCTCTTTTCTTTGAAAAAGCACTGTTGAAGTCCCCTTAATTACAAATGGAGACTTAGGTGAGCAAACCTTGCATATAGGTAGAAGACTGAGTTCTTTAAATGGAATGATATTTTAAATATGAAACTTTCACAAACATCAGACGAACCATACTGGTCTATGAGTGCTAGCCAAGGTAAAACAGGTCTCATTAATTAATCTTGTTATTTAATTAATAGCACAGAGAGTTCACCCTAAAAAATAATAACACGGAAACAGCATGTGAATGATGATCCTTCTATCCTACTCTCTTTCTCATCAGTATACTGCCTATGAAAGGCTAATATAATTTCAGTACAGAATTTATCAGTATTATTCAGTACAGAATCACAAGAGTGTTGGGAGTATACATAAGACAGAAAAGTAAGATTTGAAGAGGATAGGGATTCTCCCCTAAATTCAAAGATATTTCTCCTGAGTACAGTCATCTAAATATGATATGACTTCTCAAAAAGAATTCTCTGCATATTGTTTTTATCTGTTCCATTTCCTGTATGGTGATCTGCAGTAGAAATATGGGAAAAGGTAGTGCTGGCTAACAAAATAAGTATTCTACTAGTATTTAAAATGTTACTAGGATTTCTCATAGTCAGTAAAAGTCAGTAAATAACTCATTTAGAGAGTAGGAAATAATGGCATGCCTCTAAGAAATGTTTTTATTAAAGAGACTGTAAAAGCCCTGACATATGCTTTCAGGAATTAACTTTATTTTATTTAACAGCTATCTTGGCAGAAGGAAGAAAATTTTTAAGTCTGTCGAGCCAAATGACCTATGTGCCTACTTGATGCTCCTCTTACCAACCTTTCTGAAACTGTTCCACTTTTCTCTAAAAGCATACACTAATTGTTATAAATTGTTCTATTAATATTGGAATTTATAGCCAACAGTATTGAAAGTTGAGCTGCAGCAGACAGACACACTATGTGGACAGACAGGTTTTTCTGGGGCTCCTTGGCAGGATGGTCCCCGGGGTAAGGAGCAAGGGGTACCAGTCACACAGAGAGAAAATATCCTGGGCAAATAATGAAGGCTCATTTTGCCTGGGGGAGGAGGAGGGGAGAACCACACCTTTACTACATGAGGTTGTGTGAAGCAGACATCTGCAGAAGCTCTCCTCATTTGTGAGTAGAGTAGCAGAGCTCACACAGACTTCAAGAGTTCAGTTGTTGGATTTGGATGGAATTCTCTAAGTCGGCCTTGTTACTTTACTTTCAGATCTTAAGGTGAATGATGCGGCACTTCAAATGTCATCAAGTTTTTAAACACGAGAAAAAAGCCCCGCAAAATTAGAAGGAATGAAACAGTTATCCTTTAGTTTCACAAGGAAAAGTAGTGGTGTTTAATTGAGCAGTCCAGTAGAAGAAATTGCAATTGGCCTTTGTACTTCAACAGGCCTTTGTACTTCAGCATTCAATAATATGAAATAAATTAGAAGGGATTATGGAAAGGACTAATGAGTAAGTGACCGATTAGGTGGAATTTTATGAATACGACAGTAAAAATAAAATATACTCTCTGTACCTCTGGTGATTATAAGTCTGTTTCTTTTTCTTTGCTTTTTATCTTTTTTTTCTTTTTTTTCTTTTTTTTTTTTTTTTTATAAAAGTCCAGGAGGCAAGCATACGCTGAAATGAGGAGGTAATTTTCTGAAGTATCTGTAAGAATCAGAAAGGTCATGGTTTTCTTTATTTTTGCCCTGGCATTATTCAAAGGTTCACAGAAAATTGGGCATATTTTCAAGGGCTTTGTGACCTTTCTTGAAACAATGTCAAATGAGTAGTAATAAAATATTTCTGTAGAACTACCTCCCTTACTATTTTAAGATTCTATTTTTCTCCAAGTCCCTTTTTGTTGCCACTGGTGGTGCAGCAAGAGATCCAGAGCATTGGAATGAATATTACATAAGATCCTTGCAAAACAGATGCCTCTAGAAACTCTTTTCCATCCTCTCATTATCATGGAAAGCAGTCTTTCAACCATCTTTGAAACGCCTCCCAAAAATGTGCTCTAAGCTCATCTACTCGTGTCTGTGAGCCACCTGCATGTACATCTGTACAGGAAATGCTGGTTATATTGGCCATCATTACCAATTGTTCTTCTGTTTTCCATTTCCAAGGACTTAATATTGCATTATTTTCTTTCTCTGTTTACATTGCATGCAAATATTTGGCTTGGTAGTACTAAAGTGAGCAGTGAAAACCATTCCATATGATTAGTGTTATTCCACATGGTAGCTGGAATCTATTCAATTTAATGACCTTAACTGGTTTTTCAAGTGGGATTTTTTTTTTTAGTCAGGCTGCCTAATTAGATTTCTGGATTAACACTAGAAATGCCCTTCAGGATGATAGCTGAGGGAATTTTAGCACTGCATTTTGTCTCTGACCTTGGCCACTCTCAATGTGTTTGCATTTTAAACTACCATGCCTGAATTTGGGTGGGTTAAGGGATGATTCTGAGCAGCTTCAGGCAGTATTGCACTATACTGAGCTACCCTATATAATATGTACACTGTGTTTTATAACATTACACTGTATCACACTAGACACTGTTTTGCCTCATATTGTTCTGTTCCATGGCTAAATTTGACGTTACCTGTAAATGTTTAGGAAACTGGTGGGTCTAAGTTTGATGGCTGTTAAGGTTCTTAGGATGGAAAGAGATGAAATGGGCTTTACTGCCTCTAAATTAAAGAGAAGGAAGTGATGACATGAAAACACTGTTAGAAATCTGTTATCAGCAAGACTTTTGAATCCTCTGCAGCCTTTCAGGTTTTGAATGTCTTTTGTGGTGTCCTATTATTTTTTTTTTTTTTCTGTTCTGTTTAAGGAATAGCTACTTGGGAGGAAAAATTCCTATTGTTACTTCAAGTATTTTACCTTTTACAGTGTATTCAGATCTTTCTTCACTTTGCCTCACAGTCCTTTGTGTATGGAGCAATAGAGAGGGGAACGAAAATCAAACAATGTGCTAAAGGTTGAAATATCCTTGATAGGATTATAGAATGTGTTACACATTGTGTCTGAACAAAACAGGATCACAGAAAAGAAGGCAGGTCAACTTGTTGCTTGCTTGCTGCAGAAAATTTAGAGGCAATGGAAAAATGTCTATGCATGTAAGAGAAAGCAAGGGACTCAGATTAAGAAGCTGGCAGAATCAGCAGTGAAAGAAGCCAAGAAAAACAGATGCCAGATCTAAATACCAATTCTGTAAGGACTGAATCACTTATTCAGCAGCCATACATTGACTGCCTACAATAATTGACATGGGTACAATGCTGTTGTCTGCTTGGGGAAGAGTTTTTGCAAAGTCAGATTGAAATTATTCAGAGAGGTCAAAAATGGCTGTGAAATCATCTCTCTATTTTTTGTTCATACAGATACTATAATGATCCAGATGTCTGCCCTTCTACAAATCATTGAGCAACTCTCTGGGCTATAAACATAGTGTTCAAAACATATTTCACAACTGAGACTACACATTGCTTTCTGATACTTTTAACGTATGTGTGGGTCCAAATACTTTCAAATGTATTTACATTACCTATTAAATTCACACTTTTGCAAATTATGGTCTAATAATGAAAAATATTGCAGACTGTAAAAACATGGATTAGAGTGATCAATGCTGTATTGCTTAATCCTGTACTGTTTGGAACTTATTGAAAAAGCTATTGTTGATATGACAAGGCGATTGTTCATGCTCAAAAATGTCAATGTCTTCTTTCACTTTTGAGTTTGTTGCTAAATTTTGTAAAAGTCTAGCACTTAAGATGTAGGATCCTTGAGAGCCACCAGTTTCATTTTGCTGCTCCCATACAGGACAATTTGTACAACAAAATTTCTGATCACTGTTTGTCTAATCTGTTTCTTAAAGCCTCTAATGAAAGAGACTCTCTGATCACATTCAATAAATCAGTGAGAAACTAAAGAACACTGTGGAAAATGGGCTTTAAACTATCCAGGTTCTGCAGGTAAATATTTATTTAGAGAAGACTTCACTGTACAGTGCACACTCTTTTCATTGAACCATGTTCTTGCTATTTATGTACGTAGATACAGTATGGAAAAAATACATTTAGAGTAGTCAATGGATACATGCTATTAAGCCATATTATTGCACAAATTAGGAAGTAGAAATAAATTGTAATTGTAATATTTGTGGATTATGGTTTTTGAAATAACTTTTGGGGTTTTTTTTTCCTCTTAGAGTTTGACATACTGAATAATTTTAATACATACTCCAATGTGTTAGGTTTATTTTAATTAAAAGCTTGTCTGTTTTTTAAGATGGAGTAGCAAATTGTTATAGCTGGTTTTCCATGTGGTGAACTTCATTGATTTTTATTAGCTGTATGCAGGTAT
The DNA here is from genome assembly GCF_028018845.1 of Melospiza georgiana. Taxonomy (NCBI): domain Eukaryota; kingdom Metazoa; phylum Chordata; class Aves; order Passeriformes; family Passerellidae; genus Melospiza; species Melospiza georgiana. The sequence goes on along the minus strand of NC_080430.1, from coordinate 87,215,085 downwards.
AACAACTTAATTTGGATTCTTCAGCATTTAGAAGTAAGCAAGGAAGCAGGCAACTCTGTATCCTCTCATTTTGATCTTAGAATTCAGGAGACACAAATGGAAACAAGTCTTGCCTGCCACTTCAATGCTTAATGTTGAAAGCCAGATTTGTTTTGAAACTGGTGCAGAAGCTCTGTTACCAGAATGAATAAGTATGTTCAGTTACCATAAGACAGCATCTTAATACCATCATAATTCTCTAACATGAAAGAAGGAAATTAGTATGACATCTTATAAATGAGTGGTAAATATTTGCTCTTAAAAAGTGGCTTGTTTACTGAATGTTAAGTGATAAAAGTAAAATGCCAAATAATATTAAGACTTCTGCTTATTATAGGTCATTAATTTTTTCTTGGTGGTCTCCTTAAGTGTAAAGATAGTATACTGATCATTACACTAATTTAGTTACTTAGTGTATATTTGAAAACTTATCCTTGCATTTTCATCTTTATTTGTTGATTTCTTTTGCTGTGAAGGTGTTGCAGAAGGTTTCTAGACAGTTATGCTTCAGCTGAGATGTGAATAAAATTCAGTGTTGGATAAGGTGCTTCTGATGTAGAATTTATAAAGTATATTAGGACTGCATAAGAGAAAGAACTGGCAAGATAGATAGCTTGATGTATATGTCCAGCAAGAGATAAATTGTTAAGCAAGGATATATTGTCTAAACAAGCCAGGTATAGCAGACTGCTTCCTGTTGGGAAATAAAACTATGGAAATAAAATTTTTGTTTTAAACGGGAGAACTTTGTTTTTAAAATTTTACTGGCAGAATTTTTCAGGGGCCATCAAATCTTTAAAATATTTCTCTAATATTTGTAGAGATGGACAAGATTCTCCTTTTAGTTACCAATCTAAAATTTATTCTACATGATGCAGGGGACAGGATTAAAAAGAGAATTTGAATCCAAGAATAACTGTTCACAAATTAAAGTGCTGCCAATTTTCAACTTAGAGGTAGAAGAAGAAACAAAACCAGAACAGAGTGTTATTTCAGGTCAATTGTAAAACTCAGTGCATGTACATCAGGCACTCTTAAAATCTGGGAATGGTAGGAATAATAGAAAGGGAAAACTTTGTCAGAAGAAACAGAGGGAAGAAATATGGTCACAATAGAGGTTGTGGATAATACACACAAAATGCATTAAATAAATAAATATCCAGTAGGAATATAAGTAAAGCTTTCAGGTATTAAAAGAGTTTTAAGAATTCTTAGATTAGTTATTTAGACTATATTATGTTCATGGAGTCAAATAAATTTGAAGGCACATTTATGGTTTCACCTGGAGACATCGGTGACAGCAGTTATAGAACCTAACACACTTTTAACAGCTGTAGTGGCTCAAGCCAAAGGCTGAGTTGTGTTCTGTATCCCTCAACATCCACAAATGAATGGCTTGAAAAAGGAAGAGCAGGACAAGGTTATAAAATGACACTTCTGTGTAATGCTAATTTCATGCTCCAGCTATTTTCACATTGAAAATCTCCTGAGTCTATGTGGTCCTATTAATTTGCAACCCACCATGAATTTCTCTTCCATAAACCTTTTCAGTCTCCCAATCAACCAACCTACATGAACTTCTTGGATCCACATTATTTTTTACAAGGTCTCTTGCACCTACTCTTTTCTGTCCTGAAATGCATTCCTGCTGACTCAATTTGGCACGTCCTCTTTCCTGCACTGGAAAAGAAAATGAACTATTTCTGTCCATCTAACTTCATGCCACTTGTAGTTTTATTATCCTCTGTAATTTCTCCTTTGATTTTTTTTTCTTTTCCACAAGAAAAAGTGACAAGTCACTCCATAGGTCAGTATACAGAAATCACTGAGACATTTTCTAATGAAATTAAAACATCTATAATGTGCTGAAGTTTTCAAATGCGTAGGAAAACTTAAAAATATAATTAATTGTATTGAGTGATTACCAATTTAGCACTCATCAAATACAATAGTAGAGAGATGTGATATATTCACAGATATTTAGCTGGATCAACATACTTCTGTTGATTTTATTGGTTGTATGTAGAATTTTATGTGATAATTTCTGTTCCTTTACCATGCAGAATTGAGCAAGTGTTGAAGACTGCTTTCTCTTTATCTCTCTTTTCCTTTGGTGTTACATAGCTTAACCAGTGCCACAGAACAGAGGCAGTTGATTGTTGAGCTATTCAAATTTCTCATCAGATTAACTGGAATATTTTGTGTTTACTATTTGTGTTCTTCTAAACCATTTGTAATAGGTTTGTTGTTATCAGAACTTTCTCTATTTTCTTCTTTTTGTCCATTCACTGCAGACCATCTTTTTTTTTCCCTGTTTCACACAGTCTGAACTCTTCTTTTCATATATTTTCACCCTTGTTGGTCTGAGACTGATTAAGTGATCAGAAATCTTTAATGATTTCCCTCTATGCTATTTAAGACTATCATTATTGCTGCTCAGAATGACTCTGAAGAAAAGTTGAACCTCCTGTTAAAGCATTATGGGAGGCAATTTTCAAAACCTCTCATTTCTCACTACAAAATCAGCTTTAGAAAAAATTCTAAGAGAAGAATTTGACACTGAAAAGCCTCCTACCAGCTAAAAACTTTTATCACTACTGAAGTCCCTTAGCTTGCTGAGAGAAAACGGTACCACAAGTAGTCATTCAAAGACATGTGAATATGTGTTTCAAGACCAAATTCTAAATATATTCGATTTCCTATTTATTCTGAATGCCCATTCTTGACTAGTGATATTTTTGGGCTTTAGTAACTATTATTTTTAGGACTAGAAACATAATTCTTCTTTCTCATATCTTTCCTCTTCTCATGAATCTAATTCAGGTATTGATATTTATGACAAGGTGCCCTCATTGATAAAAAGCTCCAGCCTCTATCTGTTTTTGGAGCTCCCTGCTCACCAAATCTTAGTCCTTGAGAGATTTCTTTGACACTGTGACTTTCTCATTTTTAAAAGGCAGTATTCTAAAGAAAAATAGTCTTAATTTGTCTCTCTGGCCTGGCACTGACTGTTTTCCCCAGCTACCCATGCAAAGAACCTTACTCATTTCCATCTGGGGACAAATATTTCTAGTCAAGAGACACATCAAATCTTCTTCTTCCCTTTTCCTTGTCTTCCTTCCTACAAGAGACATAAAGAACTGCAATGAAAAATAAATGCATGAATATATAAGAATTCAGAGGATCCAGCAACAAATCACCCAGGAGGAAAGCAATGCAGAGAAGGAAGCTGAAAGAGCCATCACATATACCAGCAGGCAGAGATCATGGAAAAAAAATTACTTGTTTGAGGTAGTCACCCATGGCAAGTACAGGGCAAGGACATCTGGAGAAACATTGTTAGTTTGCTTCTGTGATGATTCCTTATAAAGGTTGAGTTTCACAGATGACCAGTTTGTTAACTAACCTTCATTCTACACCTTCTGATATTTAATCCTGTATATTTTGACACCAGCAACTCTCTTGAGGAAATTATAGAGATTTTGTAGGAGGATGAAAAGAACTATCTGTCCCCTCACCCCAAGCTGTTATAACAGAATGTAAGGAAACAAGAACCCAGAACCTGAGATATCTTCACTTTATGTGGTCTAGAGCTGAGTGCTCTAAACCTCTGAGTACTCTGACCGTGATGAAGGAGGGAATTGCCCATTTTGTTGTTGACAGAATGAGAATTAGCTCAGTCTGAGATTGCATCTGAATGCAAATTCCAGAACTGTTTAAACAATTCCTACATTTTCCTGGAATGAATCAGGCAGGGAGACAGAGCTTATGAAGTGTCTTATACTTGCCTTTGGGTCACTAGCCTCTGAGATCCAAGAATCCACTCCAGAAGATTAGAAACAACCAGTAAGAATTTGTTGAAATTAAAGAAAAATCAGACACATCATCCCACGTAGTCTGCAACTAAGAATATGTGAGAAGACTTAAATTTTTTTTACTTCTCTTTTTCCACTCTTCTTTTCCATGAAAGGGAAAGGCATGATATGTTTTGTCCTAGCTGGCAGGCAATCTCACATCCAGCTACTCCCTCAGTCCCCCTCCTCAGCAGGACAGGGGAAGACAAGAAAAAACAGGAATGAGAAACATTTTGGATCAATATGGAGTCAGGAAGATCACTTACTAATCATCATTGTCAGCAAAACAGACTTTATTTGAGATGAATAAATTTATTGTCAATGAAATTAAATATGTAATTACTTATTTGGGTATTGGAAGGAAAAGGACAATAAACATTTGCATACTTAGAGAAAACAACTTTCCTCCCCTTTTTTCCACACTCAGATTTACTCCAAATTCCTGTTTCCTCCCTATTATTGCCATGATTACACTCATTCCCTACAGGGAGGCAGTGCACCATGCAAGGCTGGGGCAGTGTGTGTGTGTGTATGTGAGTTATGGTCAGTACATAGCGTTTTCCTCCAGCCATTCCTTATTTTTCATTTTCTCTGCTCTTGTTAGGTTCTTTGCACCACTGCAGTAGAGAAAAGTACCTGAGTTTGGATAGTTTGGATTGAGATAGCTTGACTTCTTTTTTTTTTTTTTTTTTTTTTTTTAAGCAAATATGTCTTACAGTATGTACATACTTAAAATTCCAGCCTGGTACTTCTGCAATAAAAATCAACAGGATGTGGCTCATATAGGAACCAGCTATTTTTAGGTAAAATTCCTGAAGTGGGATATAATTTTAAGTCTTCTCTGCATTTTTATTTCTGACACTGCTTGCTTCAGGCTTGAATGATACATGATTAATAATTGAGCACATCTTATTTATACTTCCCTTTACAATAGATGCATGAGAAGAAACCAGAAAATTACGAGGGTAGGGGAGGAAAAGGCAAAAATATGTTTTTACGGTAGATCCTGCCAGAAAGACATGAGCCAGTAGTGATGGTAAATTTTATGCCAATCTACATATGTTTAACTTTTATGTATTAATTTTACATTCCTTCATTTTCATACATGTCCCATTCACACTTGCTCAAATGAATCAGAAAGATTGTTGCAACTGCATTAGGATTAAGGCTAGACTCTCCCAAAATACATGCTGGTTAATGGGGATAGAAGCCAGTTTAAAAATCAATACATGGTATGTTTCTTCTAAATGGGATTCTAGGTAGTCAGCAGAATGACCTAATATCTTAGGCTAAATTGATAGTTTTTCTTGGCATGTGATAATTATTTGCCTGTACTCTCAACCAGAGCAAAATAATATTGTCAATCAATTTCATTACAAAATCTTGTGAATTTTAAAATAAGAGTCTCAGTTACTCTGCCTTAAAGGATAGTACTAATGCTCTACTTGTAATACATTGAAGTAACTACCATATATACCTTTCTTCCTACTAAGAATTGCTGTCAGTAAAGTCACCATAAACCACCAGTGTCTTCCTTTTGAAGATTAAAAACTTCTACAGAGAAGACTATAAAAAAGCGTATTGTCTTCACCATTCTATTCAAAGGAAATAGGAATTATAGTGCAAAAAAATATTGAAAATTTTGAAACAAGACTTTGTTGGAAGAGTAGTTTAAAAAGGCATAGTGTAGCACTACAGTCTTATCAATTGCCATGGTCCTTCCTGTGTTCCCAGTCAGAAAAGTCTCTGCAATCTCTGCATTGTCCACTTTTGCAGAATGTAATGAGGCCCACCTTATTCAGTATCTAGTGTTCAGGGGCAGCTGTATCTATATGTTTCAAAGAGATAAGCAGAACTATTCTCCTGGAATAATTTGCACAAGGAATTATATGTCAAAGGGTTATTTCATTCCCCACCAGCAGTAGGGGTTTGTTATATTTTGTTTTTAAACATGAAGATTTGTATACACAGAGTTATAGAATAATTTAGTTTTGAAAGTATCTGTAAGACCATCAAGTCCAGCCATTAACCTAACAAGTCAAATCTCCTACTAAACCACATCCTTAAAAGAGAAATCTAAATGTCTTTTAAATGCCTTTAAGGATGGTGAAAATCACTTCCCTGTTCCAGTGTGACAACCCTTTTGGTGAGATAATTTTTCCTATTATCCAAACTAAACCTCCTCCAGCACAAATTGAGGTAATTTCCTTTTATCCTGTTGCTTGTTACATAGTAGAAGAGACTGTCCCCCCACCTTACTGCAGACTCCTTTCAGGTTCTTGTAGAGAGCAATCAGGTTCTTCCTAAGCCTCCTTTTCTCCAAGCTAAACAACCCCCACTCCTTCAACTGCTCCTCATCAGACTTGTCAGACTTGTGCTCCAGACCCTTCACCAGCTTTGTTGCCCTTCCCTGGACATGTTCCAGCACCTCAGCATCTTTCTTGTAGTGAGGGGCCCAAAACTGAACAGGAATTTGAGGTGCGGCTTCACCAGTGCCAAGTACAGGGGGATGAAATGTTCCTCAGTCCTGCTTGCTACACAACCACAAACCTTTAAAAAGCTCTTCTACTAGATCTGTAGGTTTTATTATTAAGTGTCCAGTTTCACTCAGAATTTTACTATTTATTTTTAGTACTCATATAATTAGCTCTTGGGATACAGTGCTTTCAGCCATCACAGCTTCATTTTGAGTTAGATCTTAATCTCACTGCCACATTCTGGTATCAGTGTTGTCAGGAACAATGAATTTAAACCTGCAGGTAGTTTTCTTCAGCAGCTTAAAACACAAACATATGTCATGTCATTTTATTACTTGAAGAGTTTATTACGTAGCTTGTTTCATATATGTCATAACATATTTTCTGCTTGTTTGCCCATTAACTACTACAATGGTGTTTTCATTGATTCTGACACATTGAGCACATTCGCCTTTCTCTGGAATATCTACAGTTAGTACAGAAACAAATTATTCCAATGTTAGGAACTTTGTATGCTGGTTCATTAGCAGATCTTGTGTCACCCTCCTGAAGGTGTGCTCTTTTGAAATCCCCCCTGACAGCTACGATTGTTTTAAAACATTTCTGCCACACCACTTGCTTGTTACCATTTTACAGCTGGGCAGTCTGAGCCTCCAGTGATGACCTGGTGGAACAGATTGCACAAGTGTTTCTCATCCACTTCAGCGAGGTTGTGCAACTTATTATCCTAAACTGTTGAAACAGAATACAGACGACAACAGAGCTATCCACAAGAAAATGGGGACAAAAAAAAAACATTTTTGAATTTTGCAACAGGAATTTTTCAAGTAGATCCTCCTTTTTTTTGACATATGTAAGGGCAAATCTTTCTGAACAATGTCTCAAATATTAATTTTATATAAAAAAATTCATCTTACAGTACAATATTTTGTCTTTCTTTTCCTAAGGAAAATCTGATTGTATGTCTGGTGAATATACTTAAAGGCCCACATACTTCTTTCTATTCAACTGCCCCATCTTTCTTCCATGCTACATATATCCAAAAACTACCAAAAGCCTAGTCTGCTGTAAAAAACTAGGCTAATATGAAAAAAAAAAAGCACTGCATACATATTTCCAGAACAGAATTGGCATTATTGCTGACAACTTCAGATCAGTAGGAAAAGTGTGAAGAAAACACAGGTCTTCCATCTGCTTCATCCATCTGCTGAGAAAACGAACTATGTTACCATTAGCAGATCTGTCTCTACAATTCTGTCTTCTATGCACATTTTCATGACAAATGTCTTAAACATCTATATTTTTTACCTCTATAGATAACTGTAATAAATAGCATTTAATTTGAGCTCTAAGTTTGCTATTTTTTGAAACAAAATGCATAATAGAGCATAATTCCCAGATTTCTCCTTAAATTTCCTGACTACAAATCAATGATTCTTTAAAGTGCCTAATAAAAGAGTCTAGTTCAATATTAGATATACTTGATAAATCATATTTAATATTTTTTGACTGAGGATTTTGGCACAGAGTTTCGTTTGGCTAGTTTCTATTTGCCTATATTCCATTTCAACATTGACATCCTTTTCAAAATTGAAAGAAATAAAGTTGGGATATAAACTTCAGATCAAATAGTATTCTCCAAGTCCATGTGTGGAGGTTATTGTTGAGGAGATCAGTTTGGCTGGACGTCTACATTAGAAGTGTCAATCACAAACACAGAGAGTAAGAGAGACTCATGAGGAATTCTGTTCAATATTCATTATTTTTCAATATGCTATATTTATTTGTCCTCTGGATTGGGAGCTTTAGTAAGGAAACAGATTTTCTAGTTACACAAATCCTGTCCAGAGGCGGCAGTAGCCTGTATCTAGCAGCTCCAGGCATTAAGATTTCTAGAATCCAGACAAGGCCAGGTATTCTGCCCTTGTGCCCAGTGCTCATATGTAAACTCAGTAGGTCCTGTGATTCACACAAGAATGACAGCAGCATTGCATTCATTATTTCTGCTGCTGCACAGGCATCATAAGTTCTTTCAAAATTTACTCCCTTTCTACGTCCAGGAAGTATACTGGAAAGGTTAAAGGTAAACTTCAAATCACTATCACTGGAATCACTCCAAGAGCTTTTTGGTGACCTTCTTTCCTCAGCAGCTACAGAAGAGGAAGATTATTGTTTGTGATTTTTGGGTTTTTTTCTGGTTTTGTTTTAGTTTTTTTTTTTTCATTAATGCAGGTAGTTCTGACACATAAACAGCTATAGAATACTGCTGTGAGACTTTTAAAGCCTGTTCTGTTATCTTGAATGCTGGGAACTATTCAGTAATAAAACTCCAACAAACTATCTACAATGCTTATGAATTATATAAACATTGCCTTGCTTTTTAAAATAAAGTTAACTGAGACAAAAAGATTTTTCTGTTAAAAACTGTTTAAAAAAAGGGGTAAGTATAGAAAGTTATTATTCTGCAATATAGATTCATCTTCTGAGTACCTTCATGATTAATAATCACACGTAGGACAGAGACAGTGAAAGGGAGACTGCTGAATCTCTCTGGGATTGCCATTGTGCAGTTGCAAGAGGTGGACAAATACTTTGCCTGTTCAAAGCCATAACTGCAAGACCTTTGTCATATCAGTGAGGAGAGTAATAATTTTGGAAGAAAATGCTTTGCATTTTGCTGAAGAAATTGCACTCAATTTGATTGTTTTTCATGTTGTTAAAAGGTGAACTACAACTGTTATATTTTATAGCAGTGATTTGTTTTGTTAGACCCTGTGAAGGTTCTTCGTTGTTGGCTGTCATAGGGAAACAGAAAGAGTCACACCTCTGTTTTCCCTCTTGCACAGCATTGCAATTTGGAGGTGGAACAACTAGGAACAACTTTCTTCTGTCTTTTTTTCAGTGCTTAGCCCCATTGAGCAGATTAAATATATGAACAAAACATATCTTGTGCAGGAATCACCAAAGAAAAAGACATAAAGGTGGTTTCATAAACATGTTGACATTTATTTTTAATAAAATATGGATTACTTCTTTTCTATTAGGATGAAAAAACAACATTTTTAAAACCTGAACAAGTGCTGGTTAATATGCAGAAACTAAAGTGTATTGTAGATAATCAGAAAAATTGGAATATTTTTTTTCCAAAGTATGGTTGCCAGTAGTGTAAAGGGTCTTTTAAATAATTTGGTATTGAAGACAATCAGCAGCAATAAACAATCTTTTATCAGAAGCAGCAAAAGAAGTTATTATCTCCTTCCTTCCCAATTTTATATACAAAGATATTATATATAATATATATAACTTTTCTTAAAAATCTAAGCCCCATCTAGTTTAAAAGGTTATAGTTATACAAGTCATTTTAATAAGGAATTTGTTTCTTCAAAGATCTGAATGAAATAGTTTATTTTAGGCAGCTAGTTTTCAGATGCAATCTTCTCTCTTGTTTTTCAAGTTCATGGCATATAAAAACAAGAAAGGAATTAATAGTCTATTATGTATGTTTTGGCCTCCTTATGAGCTGTCACTCAGTAAATAGTCTCACATACACATAAGACCTCTTTCTGTGCTGTAACATCAATGTAAAGGAGCATTTCAATAACTAAAAAATTCATTTGCTCCCATCTGAAGGCCATCTCAACTATCAGCATGATAGAGTTGGAAATCAAATTATATGTATCATCTATATCTACCTATATCTATATATCTATCTCTCTTTCTCTCTCTATATATATATATATATATTAATATATCTCAAGATATTTTGAGGTGATAGGACACTGTAAACAGTGAAAGTTTAAAATGCTGTTGAATGCAAAAATTTGTTTTTCCTCCTAGATTTTTCATAACAAAGTGACATTATTTTGTCCTGTCACCTTGTAAGAAGTAATAAGATATATAGTATTGTTTTAGAAGTTGATTGAAATGTTGGCAAAAAAAAATAGCACAAAAAGGAGAATTCAAGTAATGCATTGCAATTAAACTTGACTCTCAAGAAAGCACACATTTGTTTCTTTGCAAGTATCTTCTCCAGCTGATTGTAATTCATTGTTACAGACAACTTTAACTTTCTTCATACATTTCTTTGCATGAATAACAGTAGAAAAAACTATGTATAATCTTTCAGCTATGTCAATGTATGTGCAAACTTTATGACTGTGAAATGAAATAAATCAATATTTAGGAAGCTCAGAACAAAAGATTGAAGGCATTTATAGTGAGTTGCATTAATTCAATTTACTGTGTGCTTAGCATTGTTTAGCTGAGCTAATCACGTAAGATTAACCTTTAAAAATTTATATTACAAAGTATGATGATCCCAATCGTGGTTCTTAATGCTTTTAGCTCTATAAACAACATTTGACATTTACCAACAGTAATGTCGTGGAAAAATGTTCCCATATCCTGCAAATGACAAAGGTTTGAATTTATTTTTTTTTTAGGAAAGAATTTAAGCTTGTTAGCTGTGTTGGTTTTGGTTTTTTGGGGGGAGGGGGATATTGTTGGGTTTTTTTAAATAAGGATTTAAATGACGACATCACTTAGGATTATTAGACATTAAGATCCTTAGAAATGAAAGATCATTAGAAGTTAAAAAATATCAGGCAAGCATTCAGATTTCTTGCACTGGCCAACGTTTCCTCACTTTATTTGAATGAAGAGAAAGTACTTCAAAGAATGAATGTGAAAAAAACCTGTTTTTAGCATGTGTTCTGGTCTTGAATTACAGTAGCACTGAATTAGATGAAAAAGTATGAACTTCCAAAGAGTCCTATCATTTTTGCCATGGTGTCTCATGTTTATACCTACTCCTGATCTTTGCCTTCAGGTAGTGCTGATGTAAATATTTAATATTGAGAATGAAAAAGAAATAACAATTACTTTTGATAGATTCTGTGTTTACCATTCAAATTTTCTAGTACCTTTCTTAATAGAAGTTCTGAGGAACTGTCAATCTTAAATTAGTCTGCTAAGATTTTTTAAATCCGTGGTCTGATCCTTCTCATGCTCCACAAATTTCTTTGCAAAGTTTACCAAATACAATTAAGAAAGAGACATTCAAATACTTTATGCAGCAACTTCTGTGCATGAGGTTCCAGAGCTTAAAAGAATAATCAGTAACCATTGGAAAGGAGAATTTTTGAGAAAGGCTCTGTTGCCGTACTAATCCCTGATAGCAGTACCAAAATGTCATGGATACTTTTTCCATGTAATACAAAGGCTGTCACTGACACCTCATGGGGCTGGAACATGTTTCTTTCAGCCTGATGATACATCAGATCTCAAAGTATGTGAGTGTGGGTGGCAAATACCTTGAATACAAAAGCGTTTCATACTCACCCATGTTTATTCTTCTATGAAAAGCAAAACCTGTTGGGAAGACCTGAAGAATGTCACCATATGCAACGAGGCTTTGAGGATACAAATTGAGAAGCATGAGTCATATAAAAGACCACCTCAAAACTGGGCTCATTTTGTAAAAGGGATAAGGACATTGAGTTGAGAGATGCTACGATTGCTAGATACAAATTGCTTTTCTAGATACCCCACTCAACAAGGAGCTTTTCAGGATTTAATTAAGCTCCTTTTTTAAAATTTATTTGTGTTAAGTCCAAACAAGAACTGCACCTGGCAGAAAATGGTAGTAGTTTCATTCCTATGCCAAATATTATTCATAAGAGAATTCTTAGAAACAAGGGTGTCTACTGTATCTTAACTTCCATTTTGAGAAATTCCAGGAGATCCAGGTGGAGTCTTAATTTGAAGAATAGCTGTTAAGACACAGTTTAAAATTTCAAAATGTAATACCTGCTCCTGTTGCTGCTGCATCCACACAGATTGGCCGAAACTAAAGCTGTGCTCTAGATCTGCAACCAGAAGGGCTCAATCAGCCTCATCTGAAGAATTTGGGTATGTTGTTTCAAGAGGGAAAGGAGGACAATTTCTGTGTCCTATTAGCATCTCATGGAAATTGTAAAGGCTTTTGAAAAGTCCTACAGATTTCTTTTGCCCAATTTTTTTTTGCTGACACAGTTGTACAATAGCAGATCCCAACATGGCATTGTCTTTGGGCTTGCATCACACTAATCCAAGCGATCTAGAATTCTGCTTTTAATTTCAGCTCATTCTTTAATCTGAATTCCTAGTACATGATGATTTATATCCAAGCAGCTAACAGCATAAAGCAAAACACAGTATCAGTTTAACATAGTAACAACTTAAGCAATGTGAGGCTAAACTGTGCTGTCAAATTCCATATGCCATGATGGGTAGTCTCTATGTGCATACATGGAATATTCATACAAGATATATGGATACAGTAAACAATACAGTAATGTGACATTAAGCATTTGGTTCCAGTTAAGACCAATGGAAACTGAGGTTTCCAAGCTCCAAGCAAGAGATTCTCACATAATCCAGTCACAGATACCCATTTCAGAAAGAAAATGGAAATATTTCTCCAGAACCTTCAAAGTTTGATTCCACAGGTGTGTTCAGAAAGCAAGACTTAAAAAGCTCTGACCCTTAACTTTTTCTTTCCTCTTCATGTTCTCTCTGATCCACAATATTGGCTTTGCTTTGGAACATTTTAATGGGGGCAGTTTTTGATTTCTTTGTCAGTAACCTAATAAACTGTTATAACTATGGAGAAAAACTTTCTCAATATACAACATTTTAAGTGGGTCATAAATTTTACATTGAAATAAAAGAAATTTTATTTCTACTGATGGTTACACCTTATTTTTTTTTGTATTATGCTGAACTTCTGCTCTCTTCATTACTGCTAAGACTTGTCTAAAACTGAAGACTGACTACTCCCAGTCAAGCTTATACTACAGAATTTATGGAAAATTAGATCTGCACAAATATGTTATCTTTTCTGAAGCATTAGGTTAACAAAATATTTATTCTATGCCTTTATTTGTTCTTCATCCTTTGAAAGTAATGGGGGAAGACATAGGACTTAAAAGCATTTTGATATAAAATGTTAGGCCTGTAGACCACAGACTGGTGAGATTATAAACATACTTTTAAAATTTCTTCTGCAGTACTTACAAAGTGAGGAGAAATCACACAGCTGACCACACTGCAGCTACTTAATGCTGCTATAAATAGATCATAATAAGCATGTGGTGTATGTGATTGTCTGTGCTGATAAATGAAAGGGTGTGAATTTTTCAGCATCAGTGGAAAGACGAGAAAAAGCAAAAAACCTTCCTGATTGCAGCTGCAAATGGTAGCAATTTTTGCTTCCTGCATTAATGAATGTAATTCATGTAACACATATTACATCATTCAACAGCAAAATTCTCACATTCAGTTCACAGACAAAAAGTATTTTAATTAAGAATATCAATGAGTAATGACAATCCACTTTCAGAAAAAGCAAAGAAAGACACTTCTTTGGCCATGTAGAAGGAGCTGTGATGCAAATATATTTTATCAGTGTAAGAAATTCACTTTCCTAGAACTCTTTACCAAAGGAACATCCTTAAAGACATGTTCTGGTTTATTTGTCTGTTTTCTGTTTCTAACCTTCCTTTATGCACAGCATTTGACTGCAAAGCTGCATTTTACAGTCTCTAGTGATTGAATCACTTCATCTTCTATAAACATCACAAGTTCAAAGAGCTTTCAGCATCTGAACTTCAACACAACATACAAACTAAAATAATTCATTGTCTAGAGACCATAACAAATTTTAATGTGCATTTACAGAGTAAACAGAGGGCTGAAGGGGGTCAAACCAGTCAAAGTGAAGATATGCATTACAAAATCCACACATTACTGAATTAAAAACTAAAAAGTGGTGTTTTGTCAAAAAAGGAAATAAAGATGTTTCTTGGTGGCACGACATATAGATAATATTAAAAACTGGCTTGCATGAGGACCAAAGTATGTCTACTCTGAAGTTATATCACACAGACTGTAAGCAATTTACAGAATTTAAGTTGGTTTTGCATATACAGGAGTTGCAAAATTAGAGAAAACACACTGAAATATAGAACGCACACACACAGAAAAAGGGATGTATATATATAAACCTCCACGTAGTCATCAGGGGTTGGCCTAAGTTGGTACTTGCCATCACTGAACAAGAAACAAACAGAAAGACAGGAAAAAAACCTCAAAGGGGGGAAAGAATAATATACTGGAAAGCAAAAAAAAAAAAAACAAAAAAAAAACTCAAAAGAAAAATATCCTTATAGGTTTTTCAAGGTTTTTCAGAAACAACATCCCCTCATCTGCTGAGCTGCTTAGTAGAATATTCCTACTCCTCATGAAAAAAAAAACAAAAAAAAGAAAAAAAAAGAAAAGGAAAAAAAGACTTTTTGATAAAGTTTGTGTGTATTCTATTTATGTTCAATCACTATAGTTTGTTTCATTATTTGGCCTCTTTTTGCTTCCAGGCTGGAACGGTTCCTTCAGCGTAGGAAACCAAATGTCATCCATGGTTAATTCTGTAATACTGAGGACTCGCAGGCCAACCCCTGAGAAGTCAAGGATGAGGCTTCTCCTTGCCGAAAGAAAAGGAAACTAGGTCTTGCTGTTACAAAACGTTTGATTACATCACACCAGTTCTCTTCAAAGAAAATATCAGTGATAAGCCAAAGAAAATAAGATATATCAAGAAAACATGTGGTATCCTCTTCTTTTTTATAATATTTATTTTATTTTATTTTATTTATTTAGTAATTTTGTTTGTACTTCCTGAAGAAGGTGCTCCTTGTGTAGAGATTTAGAGTACATTGGGTGCAGAGTGGTGGTTGGAGGTTAGGGTCAACTTTGCTGTCCGCTCCGTGGATTTTACAGGCGATTTGCTCTTTGCTTTAAGAAGAGAAAGTGATATTGGAAAAAGTCAGCACTTTTAGATTAAAGCAAAGCACCCTTCACAAAGCCACAAACAAGAAGCAGGACAGAAAGTCCATGGCTTGTAGCTATCCTCGCACCTGCGGAAGAAGTTATAAGATATTCGCTCATCTTGCAGATTTCCAATGCTCCTTATAAGGCTGTTTTAAACATATACATTTATTTATTTAATTAGCTCGCCAGGTTTGCTCTGGTGCCCATGAATGTCTTGGCATGCACTGCAAACAACAACACATACAAAGTATTTCAGTCCCAGGGAGGGTTTTTTTTTGCTTTGATTTGCTTCTTTTTTTTTCCTTGTCTTTTTAAACAATGTTACCCAATGAAACCATAAACCAAGTGGAACAAAACCAAACCACTTTCCACCTCAGAGTGTTCTTTACAAAATCATTTCCAGTATCACATCATTGACTGCTAACAAAAAGTCATCCAGTGGCAAAAGAATGTTTTCTTATAACCGGGGGAGATACAGGCAAATGACTGTGCTATTTACAAGGGGGAAACAGACTGCCAAAAGGTTTGGACTATATATTTTTTGAGAAATTGTATTATCCCAGACTTTGTTTTCTTTTTAAAAAGCTATGAAAACAATGGTCTGTATAATTATTTCTAAACCCATGACTTGAGTATGCTAGCAGAATGAAACCATTCAGGCTAGACTGATTAAACTGAAATGCTCACACACCAAGGGCATGAGTATTTAGCTGTCTTACATGCTAAGTCTCAGTGCTTGATAGCTCCCTGTATCATTTGGAATTACATTCAGAATTTGAAACTAATTACTTGAGGTCAAAACTATAAATGTAATTTAGTAGCACTGTAAGTAAAAGTTCAGCTTATAACAGGCTGATGCATGATTTTATAGATAGATTTTATATTTGTGTCATGTATTTGAAAAGGATAAGTATTATTGATGGTTACAGGCATCAGTCCTATAACAGGGTAACAATGGTGTTATAAGCAATCCATAACGAATGATGGACTTGTAATACACTGTTGGGGTTTTTTTTAAATATATTAATCACGTAGAAGATATTTTTATAAAGAACTTAATATTAAATTAAATTATGGATTTCATTGCAGCCCCCAAAAGTACTTTTATCTTATCATAAAGAATATACACAATGAAAGCAAAAAGAAATCCAGACAAGTGTTCAATTTTTTAAAGTTTCCAGATGTAACACTGTTCTATGTATCTGCTAACTATAAGTGAAGCAAGAAGTCTTTCTGTTCCTGTCTTTAGTAATTTTTTCCTTTTTGAAATGGGGATTAAACTAAACCACAGATTTTAGATAAACACTGCTTGCTTTGCTAAATATGTGGTGTGAGATGTTACATACATAGCAGTTTCCATAAAACACCCCTAATCCTCTGTCACATACACAAGAATATCGAAGCAATAGTGATAGTTCAATCATACACGTGTGAACTGAATTGCTAAATAAATATTAACTTTTAAATGAAAACCTGTCTCAAAGACGTTGAGAACATTTTTCCAAGAGAAGCCCAAGGGAACTTTGAGCTTAGTTTCTACTGAAACAAGATGTGATTGGGAAGCCCTACTGCACTCTTGCCTGTCCGATAACCTTACCCGTACTACACTGCCATAGCTTGCTGTGCTTCTCAGGACACTCATTCTGTATTACAAACAGGCAGATGCACAAGCAAATTTGCTGCAACTTTTTGCTGTGTGCTGTTCTCACACAGTATTTATGATCCTGAACCCAAGAGTTCCATTTCTGGTTTTGGTTTGACTGCAGCATGACTTTGTTCCCTCTCTCTGCAAAAGCTGGCAGTTGACAGATCTTTATGAAGGCTTTTCTTTCCCTAACAAAGTTAGCAAAACTGAGTTAGAATCTTTGTTAGTGTTAGATCATTTTCTGATGTATTGAATTATTTTTAGTTGCTTTAATCCATTTATTTTTTTTTTTTATTGAACTAAGGAAACATGTCTCAATACAACTTTAAAGAGGTCTTTTGAAATATATTTTGTCTACACGAAATACATATAATGGAACTTTGAAGAAGCTCATGAATGTATTTTAGAAGAGTTCTTATAACAATTAATGATGTTATAATTTGAGAATTTTAAAGCTATGCAGAAAAGAAAAACTATAATGTAAAATAAGTTTAACTTAAAATATGTCACAGTGAAAAAAGCAGCACCGTATCTGCAGACCAAATATTCTCTGATTTTTGTTTTCATTTTTCTTTTTTCAATAAAACAATGTGTGGAACCCCAAAGTAGGGGTAATATCTAATGCATACACATAACCTTTTTATTTAAAATGTTAAGTTTCTGAATAAATCATTACATCCCTCCAATTAATTTCACATGTTCTGCATCTATTTTCTTCTCTAAACAGCAAGTTTGTTTATTTTGCAGGGGATTTAGACTAGAGTACATGCAGTAGGTGAAAGCTAAAACAGTTCTAAACATATTGCAAAAAATAGGGGAAATAACAACTAAAAAAATTCAGTTTCTATGTGAAAAAGGGGCTATTAGGATTATTGGAAAAAAACTGCAACAGACAGCATCTTCTGCAAGGTTTTGGGAACTGCTTATTAGATCTTAATCTGATTTAATAGTTTCTAAAATGCTGTTTAATCCAAACAGAGAAATTTTCAGTCATATATCAGCCCACACAAAAATTTACTTGAAATATACAGTGACATATGTGGCTATTAGGTATGCTCTCACCTTTTCAGTGATGCTTTATGAAATAAAATTTAAGTAAAATACTCAGTTTTCATTTTTCTTTTTCAGAGAACAAGAATTTTATTTTTTCTTTCATGAACCTAAGTATTTGCTTAGATTTTGCAAGAGTCAAAGCTGTAAAGGTAGAACAAGCACATAGCAAAACTGAGAGCAGCTTTTTCATATTTTTTTTCCTTTTCCTGTTCTGCCATTTTGCTCATATTTTATTATTTTGTTTTTCATCTTGAAGAAACAAAGTGACAAAAATTATTCATAAATTTTCATTTTGAATCAGAATCTGGAGGTCATAGCATGCTTAAATCAGAAGCTCAATTGCACTGTATCCAAATTCAGGCTCCCATGCAGGTGTGTTTTTTGTCTACCATTCTGACTAGGACTTGAATAGAATCACCTGAACTGTGAGCATGTTAATGTAAGTTAAAATCTGTCTATCTGACTGTGGATTTGATAAACTGATTACTTATTATCCCACCATTTCAAGCATTATTTTCTAATTAACATAATGGGAGCTAAAAGAAATTTTATTGCAGGTCAACAACACTGGGTAAAGCTGAGCTGCAATTATGTAATCCTCAAAGACATTCACTCAGAAGAACTGTCATGTAATGTATGTGTCTATTATTTCTACATTATTAGTTAAACTCCACTTGATGTGTGGGTCAGACATTCTCACCACTCTCACAGTTTCACCTGTCAGCCATGGGGACCCAGTTAAACTCTTCTTGTGATATGTAAATCCCCATTAGTTGTCTTTTATTTCCTGCTCCTAACATATATCCAAAAGGGCAAGTGTCCTCGAAATACTTAGCTTTCTCCTGTAAACAAATGTTATACTGCCAAAGGCATGTGAGGATGAGTTTTTGTGCAACAGCATGAAAGATTAGTTCATGACATTAAAGTGTTTGAAAATGTGTTTTATTCGAATTTATTATTTACTTAAATGTTAAGAACACAAATAAAAAAAAATAGTCATAAATAATTGTGACCCTAGTGTTTAAAATAAAAAAAAAACTCTCTGTCACAAATGCTTGTATTTCAAGGCTTGTATTTCTGGTGTAGGAACCCCAGAGCTAAACATCAATTTTGATGTGCTAATGAAATGAATTTTGGAGCATCTAATTATAAAATAAAGCCACCAGAAGTTATAAATTCTTAGCAAAATGCAACTGATCAAAAAGGTAGTTACTCATTCCATGTCTGAATGCAAACAGGGAAATGAACCCTTGCCTTCATCAAGATATTGATCAGACAAAATTTGTGTATGATACATGGGATTTGGGGATGCAAGCAGGGATGGTTGAATAATTTTGCCCATTTATTTTCACAACTGGATTAAACACTGAATTGTGAATAAAGCAGCTGCCTCAAGAACTACAAATTTAGCATCTTCTATTTGTAAGAATACCTTACATGGTAAACCACCCTGGGTCTCAAACAGTTTGCATCTGCCAGAATTGAAGTTTAGCAAGTTTGGCATTCCTTGTGCTTTGTAAGGTTTAGGATTTCTCTGGGATGTAATAGCATCCAGCATTCAATAGCTGAGCCTCAATAGCTGTCAGAGCCTCTGAAAATGGTCTCCTTACAGTTGTGTGTACAATGCACAGTGAATTCTCATACAAATAACAGAAGGAATCTGAAAATTCAACAGCATTTCTTTAGTACTTTACTAAACATATAGGTTTAGTTAGGGTATCCTAGAGTTTCCTTAAGTAGTAATCCACTGATCACAACATTACTAACAGTAATGCCTTAGTAGAGTCCTGGCTTTGTGCTGACCAGTACACGAGAAATACAGCCAGTCACACAAAAGTTCATCCCAGATTGTCTGTCCAGATCACATTAGGCTAAAACATCAACACATATATTTCAGAGACATATATTTGGGCTATGCTGGGTATGAGTTAATTTTGTTGTTCTATTGATTTCTGAAATTACAGAGCTGTTGAAACCTTGGAAGCTTAATTTTTCAGGAATTTGTGCTGAGGTTTTCCATCTTTAAATGCCTGGTTTTGCAACATTTAGCTTTGCTTTACACTGTTAGATTTGAAATTGAACCCAGTTGAACCCAGACAAAATCATAATTTTGTATTATTTCCAGGAAAAGTAAGTAAAAGTTCATGTGATACCTGCCTTAATTTTACTGGGGACATAAATGAACCATAAGATTACTTAGAGGATACGTGCAATTCTATTTCCATGAAGACAGGTAAAACCAAGTATGACTGATTTTATTTGAAGTTTTTTTTTGAGTATGTCTCACACAGGTTTTCAATAAATAGATTCTTCCCCTCTGGCCTACCCATTGCTATCATTCTTATTCCTCTGAATTGCATAAATTGCAATGGTGTATATCTCCTCTATAGTGATGGGATAAATATATCCACACTCAGAAAGAAATTTTCTAATCCACAAATGTAAAATCTCCTTTCCTTCTTTGGGGGAATGATTTCTCAACTGTGTTTTAGGGCTCAGTCATCTGTGTTTAATTTTGGGGAACTGAATGACTGAATGGAGATGAGCAGTAAATATCATTCATATTCAATGGAGACCCCTTTTTTTTTACACTTTTACTCCATCTTTCTCCATTGGTTGTACAGTAATCAGCTTAAAATATTGTGATTTGCTCATCACATATTGCAGAGGGCAAATGAATTTGTCTCACGTACCAGAAGAAATTTACAACAGGTTACATATTGAATTTCCCTGAAGTCTACTCAGACTTTGCATTCAGCATGTAGCCCTGTTCATGTGATATCTATTCCTTTTAGTGATGCCCAGAAGAGAAGATGAGAAAGAGAAATGGGATTCTAGATGGATGCTTAATCCTTAGCTTTTACTAGATAAGGCACCCAGAGGTGTTCAGTTTTGTAATGGGGCAGAAAGAAGTTACAACTTTCCAGCCCTAAACAGAGGAGAGAGTTCTTCCAGAAATCTGCTCCACAATAACTTCTGGAGCCCTTGGTGGGCTAAGGCAGGTCACAGCCTTTACCTTGCTGCCAGCTACACCTCAGGTCATGTTCTGTGCAAACTTGAGATGGAAATACTCGGAAGAGAAAAACCAGAGGAGACTTCAAATATTGGTAGCATGTAGGAAAAATTACGCTTGGCCTCAGACAGCAGTCCAGAACAAGCCATAGCAAAACTATGAAAAGACAACAGATAGCAGTATGAAAGGAGAAGGAAAGAGGAGTGGGACTTTGAAAGACTTCTTCATTTTGACAATGCCAAGATGGACAGAAGTAGAATTAAGGGTAAACTGGTGTGAAATAAACTGAAATTTTACATTCAGATTACTTTCTACATAATTCCTGACATTAACTCCTACCTAGAGAAATATTTAGTTCTTGTCATTTTTGTCTTTCTGCTAGAATGTATTTGAGAGTCATCATTCCCTGTTTAATTCCTAAAACAGTGCTCTTGTTCATATCTCATTTTTAAGCCTCATGAGTAGATGCAGGCTTCCTAATTGGGCCATCATGCACTATGAAGAAGCTAAGAGAATCTCTAATGTCCTTCTCACAGATGAAAATGAGATCACCAAAATTATTCAACCCTGTCATCCTTTTGCCTTGAACAGACAGGAGGGAGGTGTAAGATCCATAAACATATAATTAAAATGGGCAGTTCATCAACATTTATAGATGTTTGTACTTTTCTGATGAAAATAGCTAAAAGTGACTGTTGAGTTTGAACACAGCTTTTCAGAAAGATTAAATGGATACTTGACTTAGCAAATTTCTCCACCCTTCCTGACTTTTTCAGGAGAATGACATTCTGCCTACAGTCACAAATGTACAAGCATCAGCCATTTGTAGCAGACGTCCTATTTCTCTTCCATTCTTTAGCTGGTGTTTGGAGTTGCAAAGTTTTAAAATCTTTTCACATGTGTAAGTAAAGCATTGACTTCAGCTGTTTCTATTTCCGTGAAAGAGTACTTTTTGGGAAAAGCGTTGCTGAAAGAGATGTTTGCATATAGTCTGTGAAGTATCAATGCGAACTATTTAAATAAAACTTGTGTGAGAAGCAGTCCAGGAAACAATGCCTATTGCACTATTTCAAAGCTGAGGGGGAGGGTTGCAAGCTTAACCAAATGCAATTGATAATTTTTATTGTTTCAGAACAACTGGCAGTAGTTTTTTTGACTGCTCTTATCAGCACTAGGCACTTTTTCGTGTCATTCTTCTCTTTCATCCTATCTCTCAAAGCCATGAACAAAAAATATCTTAGATCTTTTCTTAAGTGTGACAGAAAATATATAAACTAGTGCATTTGTATTTATCTGTACTAAATGGCTGATTCTAAAGCAAATGCAGTTTTTTCTGACTGTTCTGTGATAACTCATCCTCATACTTTGATATCATTACTATACTTTCATATTGTTATGCCCTCTACTGAATGAAGGTGGAATTTAGGCTGTTAACAAAAATGCTTGAATTGGCTCATTTTTTTAGTAGCCATCTTGTGCTGTTGCAGATAAACATGCCTCCAACAAAAACTGCTCAGCATTTTTGTAATGTGTATATAAATTTGTGTATATTTGATATATACCACATTTAATTAAACAGTAAATGGAGCCATTCTTAAAAGAAACCATAAAGTTACAACAAGACATTTATTTGGAGAAAAGGAGAATTGCACTTGTCCTTTTGCCCCTTTGCTCTTTGTATCTCATTAATTTTCTCATCTATTGGAAAAAAACTTTAAGTGGGTGATACTTAATATTACACTATCATCTTCAACAGCATTGTCATGAAAAACATATGCAAAGAAAGTATTATAATACAGGCAGAATAAAAATACTGATTTTTTGTCAATATTTCAATTTGTGACATGCAGTTCCCCTTTTCTCATTTTTCATATCTAACATTTAGGCTTATGTTTGACATACAGTCAACCCGGTCTCCTTCTGTTTATATCATTTATATAAGAACTATTTTCATGAAATTCAGCAACGTTTCCACTGGATGAGTGTGTTTTCCTCTGTCTATTCCTAGATAGCAAGTGTTTTGAGGCAGGGACCATTCCTCTGATCCTTTGTTTGCCTGGTGAATAATGCAGTTGTTATAGAGATTAGAACAATGACTAACAGAAGGTGCCTCAGACTAAGAGCTATGACTCACAAGTTTTTAATGGGTTTAGCTGGAGCAGTTTAAGATGATAGTGCCTCCACCTCTCTGCCTCCCCCTCTCATGGAAATTAAATCCCCAATAGTAAAAGTGATACAAGCTTTGTCATCTCTTCACCTATCTCAGTTTAAGAGCCCTGTTTTAGTTTATCAGCTGTCATTGATGCCTTTATGACAATGTAAAGGCTTGACACTGTGAACTAGGAAAGCTGAGCAGTGGACACCTATTTCCTCCTACCATCCAGATTTGGGGCAATAACTTCTGATTGTAGCAAGACAAATACTTTGTCTGGCAACATTTTAAACTGCTAGAGCTAAATCAGTGTTCACAATCCAAAGCCTTCACCCCTGGTATTTCTTTTTTGCAAATAGAAAAAAAAAAAAAAGGCAAAATAAAATTATTAAAAAATCATCCCTACAACCACAATACACTGGTTTGGAAATTGTGGACTGTGAGAATGAAGCTCAAAGTATTTGGCCAAATACATCTGAGACGTGGGATCAATCATAAACATGAAATATTAATCAATATTCAAAGACTCTTCAGGTAAAAGATGGTCACTGAATAGTAAATATTGAATGTGTTGTAATAATTCAGAAAAGTACAAAATAAGTAATTGACCTGTTATTTTGTCAGCACTTCAGACAGGCACAAACCTATGTAGTCATATTATCTAACATTATAATTCTACTAAAGGGCCATGCACCCTCTGATTGTACAGCTCCCTGTGAGACCTACTGCTAGTTCTTGGCTTCATGATTGATTTATTGTTGCTCCTTGACAAAATATCTTGTCTTTTCAACTTTTTCTTTCAGTGGCATGGAATGAACTGGAGATGGATACACCATCTTCTGTAGCCTTGCTGAAGTCATTTTTATAATCCTTATTGCCCCGTGGCTGTGATTTGGTGGCCAAAATCCTCAGTCAGTGTCACAGGAAACAACAGCAGTTGAGATAATAACAGCAGTAAAAATAGGAATGTCAGCAGAAGTAGCATCCAGATTTTTTTCTTTGTATTTCTGTTGGTTGATGAACACACAGATTGAATGTTTGAAGCACTGCAAATGGGGCTGTGCAAATAACTTTCACATTTTTATTCACAGAAAATTAAGCAGCTTTTTTCCAAGATAGTAGCATTCGTGAGTAGGTGGGGGATCAAACTTCAGTGAGATGGATCTGACTAGAACACCCACACACAGACAAGATAACAATTTGCACTGCCAAAAAAGTACAGTGGCAACTTCCTTAAGACAGAGTAAATTGGAGTTTGGAGTATCTTCTCAAGGAAGGCAGCAAGATCATTAGCTTCTCTTCAAATATCATCCAACTTTATCATCAACAAAGAAAAATTGATTACTACTCTAGCATAAATATAGTAACAATCTCTGGAGTATCTTTGAAGCTTTTAAATGATTGAATAAAATAAAAAAATCTCTCTCTAGAGAATAAGAAGATACTGATATTGTTGAGCTTTCTAGCTAGTCTAGGCCAAGGTTTCAAAGAGAAACAATAGAAAGAAGTTATCAAAGGTAAGAAAAAGCACACAGAAAAAACTGAAGAAACAAAACCCATCAAGAACCCCCTCTCTCCCTGAATCTGCGATCTGAAAAGAGCAGTTTTCGGGTGTTTTTCTTCCCTTCATTCAGTTCCCAGAAACCTTTACTGTCCTAAACTTTACCAGGTGGTGCAAGCAGAACAAAGCTTCAATTCTTCTTGTAA
The DNA here is from genome assembly GCF_028018845.1 of Melospiza georgiana. Classification (NCBI taxonomy): domain Eukaryota; kingdom Metazoa; phylum Chordata; class Aves; order Passeriformes; family Passerellidae; genus Melospiza; species Melospiza georgiana. Next base: position 87,190,280 of record NC_080430.1, on the reverse strand, counting down.
TCCACTTTCACGAGTAGAGGAGGATTCATCTTCATCCTCATCCTTTAGCCAAATTTTTTGCTATTTTAGATGAAAGACATCCTTTAGACTTCAGCAGAGTTGTATCCATTCCAGCCAGCAGATAATTGCACCCATTCTTTTCCATTTTATGTGATGCAAGGAATTTTCATAATGAAGTAGGACACCATAGAAGGGAAACTTCCTGCTTCTCATCGGAACAAAATGAAAATATCCTCTGCTTTGCTGCATATCTGTCATGTAACAAATGGGTTGTGTTCTGAAGCAAGGAAATCCCATCAGTTATTTCAAGAGCAGGCCCTGTCACATATGCTGCAATGTCTGATGACCCAGTGCAATCTGTCTGATTGTGAAGCAATGAAAAGCAATTTGAGTGAGCTGACAAACAAATCAACATAGCTTCTCCCCCACCCTTTTTCTTCCTCTTCTTCCTTTATTTTCTTCTCTTTGTTTACTTAATGTGTTCCCACCTGCAATATTTCTAGTAGTATTTACCAAAGAAAGTTGTATCAGGCATGTAGAACAGAACTACTGTGATTCTGCTACCCTGGGACCTCTTGAGTGGTCTCTTGCCAGATCTTTGTATGTGAATTTTGTTCTAAATAAGAGGTTGGTCTGAAAGGTTTATTTTAAGCAGCTAAAAGAAAGGAAGATATATGATTAGGTGGATGTGTAGCAATGACAGTCAGTGAAGCACACTGGTAATGTTACTAAAAGAATAGGAAAGATCTCAGTACATGTGCATTATATAAACTACAATGTAGATGGGTAAAGGGAAAAATTATTTTCTTAGACTTTGTACATTTAGTTTCGTGTCTGTTCTCACTTCATGAACAGTTTCATAAGAAAAAAATAACTAATGCAGCATCCAAATACCATCATTTTTACAGAAATATGAGTTATGATGCTGTCATATATTTAACAACAAATCCCAAATATTGCCTCAAGAAATTTCAGAAAACCATTATTTTCTCTTGTGATTCATTACTAGTGTTTAAACATGGGCATAACTAAGGTTGAAAATAATATCTCTGATTTCAGAAAGAATATGTTTATAATGAAGCATACCCAAATACTCAGTCTGGTATGGGCATGTGGGATTGCACAACTGCTCAAACTTGTAAAAAAGGAAAACGAACAAGTACTGCCTGGTGATTGCTCTCTCTTCTTAATTCCCAAACCTGTGTTTTTATAAAAGGGATAGAAATGAATAGAAATTTACAGTGGTATAGTATCAGTGATTGGCAAAGGCAATGAGGGATGGCTACAAAAAGCTGATAATTTTGTGCTTGTGATAGGAGTTAGAACTGCAGATACACCAAGAAGAGTTTGTTTCTGGGTCTAGGTGAACTAAGCACTAGGAACAGGATTTTAGGTACTTGTATGCATTTTGTTCTATCTGTAAGTACACATACAAGAAATTAAGATGTGAGGTTTTTAAAAGAAACATAAGGCATTATTGAGTTGATATTGCATTGGAAATTCTGGCCTTAAAAAAAACAAAAGGTGAAGGGTTAGCTGCTCCAAAGGTGTTGCTTTGTCAATTAATTCATTCAGAGCACATTAGCACTTCTCAAAAGATGTTTACAATTTCAAGGTCAAGAGCTAACCAGTTATTAGGGCTACATCAACTAACATGGTTTGAATTAATTCCATTATTATTAGAAGCTAAAAGAAGTAGAGCAGCATCTTTTCATGAAGAGGGAATCAAAGTGTATATTTCAACTGCAAAGAGAGGTTGCAGTGTATACAGGTGTAAATTGGAATAATGTTTTTGCAAGCATTTCTGAGAACAGCTGAATAAGGTTCAGAACAAGAAGGACAAAACCGTATTGGGTTTTTGCTTTCATGAAGTCCAAAGAAAACTGAGACATGACATTTTGCTCTGCCACAATCACAGTAATGGTTGGTGCCTCCCAGACTTATGGGTACTCAGTTTCTAAAACAGTAACTATGTAAACCAAAGATTCTTTTAGGGAAGAAAGCAGTAATGGTGGCTGTCACATTGGTGGAGGCTAGAGCAGACACTTTGCTCCTTTGCTTTGAAAGGAGATGGAACATAAATTAAAAAGAATAAAAACGCGCCATCAAGGAAACTGGATTATATCCTAAAAGATTCCAAACTGGATATAAAATTAGTACTTAAAACAGGTTGATGACAAATGTTTCCTAGATTCTCTAGATAAAAATGGAGACAGGAAGTAATATCCTCAGTTTATCAGGATGAACAGACTGAAGAAAAAAAATTTATCCTCTTTTTTTTTGCATTCATGCCTGACAATAAGCTTCTCAGTGTGATTTAAGATGCCAAGAATCCAAGTCATTCTGCCTAGGTAAGTATCACCTTCTCCTTTGAGTTACTTTTTAAGTCATTCATTGGAACTCTGCCATCATCACAGGAAGTTTTGGCATGTAGATAGCTTAATAGATGAATTTGTTACTTCATGAAAGAACAAGAAGTTGCTAGAAATGTGCAGAGTCTGGATATAAGCAGGCAGAAAATTGACCTAATTGTCACTTCTTCATTTGTAATTCTCTGAGACTGATCTTCTTGAGTCTGAAAAGCAACTAATGGCTTTGAGAGCTTTAACAGAGCATTGGCAGAACAGGAAGAGCTTGGGGGATATATTCATCCTCAGCACAAAAAATTCTTCAGCTGGTTTTGTTGCTATAAATTTTGAATGCAGAGAGCAGAGTTAGTTTAGATTTGTATCCATGAAACAATGACACTTGCTGCAGCTTGGAGATTATTTAGCTTCCTTTCACCTGAATTCATTTTAGCTCTTGGACCCCATTTAATTCCTTAGAATTGCAAAGCTTTGTCATAACTCTGTACTTTTACCTTTGGACTAAGATAGATAGTTATGAATAATTCAGGAAAAAATATGTCTGTCACTCCACCAGCATAGGATATTTTTTGGATGTATGCAGATTACTCTGTCAAATTACTCAGATTCCTATTAAGCTGTGATGGGTTACTTCATTTGCTGCAGCCCATAATTATGAAACGAAAGGGTCAAGCTGAGTTGGCTTTGACTTCTGCTTTCCTGACTTTTTTGACTTTGAGATAATTATTTAGTGGTTCTTAGTATATTATATGAAGACTCTGTGGGAGATGTTCTTATTAGCTATTTCTTCCTGTATTGAATCTCCATTATACTTACAGTAATAAATATATATTTTTTTTACACTCACATAATATATTTCAGAGCAGTGCAAAATACTGAATGGGCCTTGTAGCACTTTAGTTTGTCAATTGTGGCTATATAGCTCCCTGACAGTTATCACTGATATTCTTAATTTTGACCAGAGTAAGAGAATAGCAGAAATAACTGTTCAGTTGGGAAGTGCTGACGTTTTAAAATGGTAGTGATTGTAAAATGGTTTTACAGAGATACCTATTAAATATCTATTGTTAAGAAATAAAAAAAAAATTCTTCAGGATAGAAGAAGTTGAGTAGAGTGCTATCTACCTTTTAAAAATAATTTTTAGGGACAAAACAGTCATATAATCAATTTTTCATATATTAGTACCCGAGTTCTTCAGCAGTAGCTGAACACAGAATTCCCAATAACTGCACAGTGTCATGTTTCCCATTGTTGTAAATGCATTTCACAATAATCTGTGAGCATGGCAGTAAAATGCATTGCTTGCCCATAACTACATACCAGCTCTTTATACTTGATATTTGATATAGTTACCTAGGGTTAGTAGTATTTTTCTCTTCAAGCAGTAGTGTGAAGTCAATGCTTTACTCAACGTGAACAAGCATCACAACCTGTACATCTTTCAAGTACAAATATGTACTTAACTATGATACATTTGTATTCAAATGTGTTTCAAAGTTCTAGGCTGAATGAATACATTGCTTACACATAATGTAATCACACAGCAGTCTTGTGCATGCATAAATACAGTTAGCAGGATGTTAAAGAGGTGAAGACTGATAAAGTGAGGAGGCTGTGTTGATTCTTCATCATAAAAAGATAGACTATTAACATCTATGAAACCTCATTTCTGCTTTATTTGAGGTCTCACAACTGACATATCCCCTCCCTGAGCTGAAGTTGCTCCTCCAAGTTAGATAAACTCCCCATTTCCTTGTGCTCCTGGGGGTATTTCTATTACTGTTGAACAACTGTAAAATGGAATGAAAATCCAAATCTCACCACAGCTGGAAGAGCCAGGCCAAGGTATTCAAGTAAAGGAAAACAAATCTTGGTTCTCAACAGTTTAACTGATGTTTAAAATCTGATGTAAAAAATATTCCAAATAATTTGTGTAGCAAGTGACCTTTAAATTGAAATTAGGCATATGAGTGATTCCTGGTACACTTTTATTTCTTCAGTAGATAAGCTACACCTCTGATGAATGTAGCATTTGTCTGTACTTTGTCATAAAAATGAACTAATAAACTAAATTATATTTTATCTGTTCAATTTTTAAATTATTTTTGATTAGGATTGTCTGTACTTGAGCTGCATTAATCTTTGCTCAAGTAAAAAACTAAAGATTTTTGTTTTCCTCTAACAGGGACCATTCCATGTAATAACCTATAAGATCTCAAATAAAAAATGTCCAGTAATCAGTCAAGACATTGTTTGGACTAAGGACATAATACTACAAAGTAAATGATATATCCAAAATGATTTAGTGGATTAGCTGTTTTGTGCACACTTCAGCTGCAATGCAGTATAGTCTGTTGCTACATATTTAATAAACCTCTGACTATTTTACTTAATTTCACATAAGATGGAATAGAAAGCAGAGCTTTCCCTTTATGGAAAAGTCTGCTGCTTTGAAGTGTATGAGTCCAATAGAAAATAAGAAGTGTATACGTTTATCTGAAAGGAAAGCCATGGTAGAATGGTGGTTTTAAATCAAGTGAAATATTTATTTTCTTCTAAGAGCTTAGATATTTTTGGAAGAGCTTAAAAATGAAAGTGGCTCCATTTGAGGGAAAGAAAACTGAATGTAACTTACATGAATTTTAAAAAGTGTATACAGTGGTAAAATGTTGGTAGTATATGCATCACCTTTTATAACAGCAATAAGAATTTTTATATGAATAATCATATTGTTCCAATTTGTAAAGAAATGCATTTTCCTCATTAAAAGTCTTTCTAACTTTTCTTGCCTGTAACTTTGAAGTAATTTCACAATAGATGCGCTGTGAAATTTGCTGTATTCAATTTTTGATTTAACAACATGCTAGCAGAAAAATGATGCATCAGAGTTAATTAGCTTCCATTACATATTTTAAGGTATGCTGTGATTTTGTGCCTTTCATTGGCTCTCAGTTTAAATAGAAGTAACTCAGAAACCTTCAAACTTGCAGTTTGTTTTCCAGAGGATATTTAATAATTTAAAACATCTGAGATTTTTATCTTGTCCATTTCTCTACTGCCATCATATAGAACTGCACCTCCTGTATATTCATGTACTTTTGCATCACTGTGAATTTTATGGCATCAATTTAGAAAATTAAAACTTATATTGATTATAGATTATGTATGCAGTGGTGATCAAAATCTCCCCAACAAAATGTCCAGAATGTTAATTTCTACATGACAGACAATGGAGGCGCTGACATTTTAATCCTTGATTCAAAGCCAATGATCAAGCACCTGAAGATGACAAACACACACTCTCTGATACACCCATGGTCTCTCTAAAGCCTACACAACAGTGAAACTATCTGGTGTCTGTATAGTCTGCTTAGATTTACAAGTCAAGTTCCTTAAGAAAATAGGATTGTCAGTGAAAGTAGATTAATTTTAACAAGTATTGAGGATATAAGTTAGGTGACTGGTGTAAAACAACTTAGGAAGAAAAACATCTGGATGAGTGTTTTATTTAATTTATCATGCACAACATCTTATAATGAGATGAGTCATTCACTGACATGCCTCTGTCTCTCCACCCACACTACAGGGAAAACTAAGCTTTGATTTGAGAGCTAGCCTTAGGTGGGTAAAACTGGTAGAGATAAAATCCACATATAGAAGTTTAAGGCTTTTTGCTTCTTCTGCTCAGAAACTTATTCTTCAGATTTTAGGAAGTAAAGAGATAGCAGGAAGAATAGAACCAGAGAGAAGGAGGAACAAATGAGCACCACACTCTTCCTAGTCACAATTCCTGGTTACCTTGTTGATTTAGCCTCCTTTTACATGCTGGTAAGCAATCAAATGAAAGCTCAAAATGCTTTACCATACCTGATTGTGGACTTTGTTTGGGGATTTTGGCTGCTGCTTCGGGGCTGGAGGTGGCACGTACACGCTGATTGGCAGAATTGTGGATGCTACTTGGGACAGCTGCTGAGATGTTTTTACGAGGTTTCATGTCTTGCAACCACATTGGGGATGCCTCAAAGGCTTGCATTCGCCGAGAGTGGCTGTTAGCATTGACTTTGAGAAACGCCTGGGCCTTGTATTCCTGAAGGTCTCCATAGTTGGCATCGGTCACCCTGCACTCATACAAGCCTTCATCCTTTTTCCTCACTTTTGAAATCTGCAGCTTGTGGGAGATGTCGTTCCCTTGTACTTTCACTGTCTGCAAATTTTCCAGGAAAAAAAAAAAAAAAACAGAGAAAAAAACATTGTCATGAATTCTTCTTTCTTAGGAAAAACTCTATGGGCATGGCACCAATTTTCTCAATGGTGTGATTGTGCTTACTGCAGGGAAGTTGCATCAAGGATGAGTATGGCTAAGTGTATCTGTGAGGATGCCTGACATCTTCCTTCCAAATCTGCTTAGATAGTTTGCTCTGAAATTTCATTAGCCTCAGAAAAAAAAGCCCAAACTACCATGTTCATTCCAATTAATTGCTTAAGATCATGAACATTCTTAATGAGCTTTCTTATGTAAACCTAGTATCCATGTAGTTTATTGGTTAAACCTTTCCAGTTAGTTGGCTTTATTGAATAATTCCGTTTCCAAACTAGTGCATTAACAATTTTGTTGGCCATGAAGATTTAAACCATGTAAATAACTATTTATTAGATTACCTTGTACTCTTCACTATATTGAAACTATATTTTACATTCAGTTTGTCTCCTTTAAGTGTGTCTAAATTTTTGGTATTTTTTTCTGTTAATGATAACAAGATGTATTGTGTCAGGTTGTTTCTTTTGTCTTGTTTATCTGTGAACTTATTAGAAGCACATGTTAAATGTTGCCAGCTAAAAAAAAGGCTCCTGATTTATTTTTAATTAGTTCTAATATCTGAGGGCAACATAACATATTTTTATTTCTGATAATTAAAACACACATGAGTAAATTATACACCCAGAAATGTGTGACAGGTATTAAGATGCATTGGGAAAAGCTAACAGAGATTCCTTTCTGTATGCTCATCACTTCAGAGAATTTAAATTTAATTAATTTCCTATTATTCTCTATCTGAATTAATATCTTTTGCCCCACAGGAAGGCAGTCAAAAGGTATTCCACGGGATATAAATCTTTAGCTTTGAAGAACTCCTGACCTGGTTTACTTCCACTGTTTCATAAACATGGATGCAAAGGTTGCTTTGAGTCATATCAGTGACAGCCAATAAGGAGACATCATGATGAATACATGATGGATCAAAAAAATAGAGAACCACTAGATAGAAGCTAGGCATATGTTATTGGGGACTGTACAATAAATTTCTTCTGACAGCTTGGCCTACTGTGGTAACTAGTGTTGGCAAGGCACCTATTATGCTTTCTTGATAAATTGAAGAGCAATACTAATGAATATGTCATTGCTTTAAAGTACTGGATGGACTTTATAGCCTGTTGTGTTGTACCCAGCTCTGAATTTATACTTGGCAAAAGGAGTTGAAAGTATAGATTACATACTTACAGGCATAATGTATGCAATATTAATTGCACAGAAAGTGCTGGATAGTTTTTTAAATCATATTCAATAACAATATATATCTCTACTGAACAATTCATGTTCAGCAAAAGGATTAAAGAAGATTCATATGAATGGAAAGAGTGTTGGTAGGTCATATTGTGACTTCATTTGTTCCAATGCAAGAGCCTGAAAATTAACAGCGCTGCATAGCCCTGGTTAAAAACAGAATTGTTTTTGACTTTTGCATTTGAAATTTAGAAATTCTTGCAGGCAACACATATGCATGTTTTCAGTTTGTGCTGCTTTCTCATTTAGAACAGATAGAAATGGTGTATTTCAGCCCACATCTATAATTTTAAAAAATATTTATTCAATGTACTTTAGTTTTCTCTTCATTATGATAATTTGCATTAGTACCGATGCAGCCATGTATGCCTTTGAAAAAAAAAAGGCTACATTGTAAAATGTAGATAAAAAGTAGATTTAGACATCTACTAATGTTGACTGTTTTTATTACAAATATAAAAAAAAATGTTTTATGCAAGCTTATAGGAGCACCATAAATACCTTCTCATGAATTAGTATTATACATAATGAAAGAGATTTGTAACTTCAAAGATGAGACAAGCTTTATAGTCTATATTGTGTCTCAGTTCTTATGGATTACTTCAGGGATTTCAAATGAGCCAGTATTGATAAGGAATGAATTATCTGCTAGCCCTATGTCTAGTAGAACAGTATCCAAGGACCACATGAGAGCCTTATTTGTAAGGTAGTCTACAAATGCAACTGAAGATATGGTCCCTGACACAAATCGTTTCTAGTCGATGGTAAGAAGTATCACAGAAAATGTAAGTTTGGCTAGAATATGTATTGTATTGAACACAGCAAACCTGAGCCCTCATTTATAAATGCCCTTCAGCTATACTTAGGTGTACTTTGACCTGATGTAATTATCTGGTTTGTTATTTGTAGGCATCAAAAAACAGCTGAGTAAAGAATTTGTCAGAAATTATTCCCCTTTATTTGTTGCTGTTTTAAGCTCTGCTGGTACTTAAAGCCTTGTCTGCAGCTAAAAAACACTTCCAAAGCGATTATGCGAGAGAAAGGGAAAACCCCTCTGGGCTCAAAGGGAATATTCATGCTGCAGTATCTGCTTAGTATCTCTGTCTTTCCACTGCAGTGAGCACCACACCATCATCCCACCACCACACATTTCTTGGGATGCTGAGGGAGGAGGACCTGACCTATTCTGAGGTCAGGAGCAGCCTTCTGGCTGTGCCTGACTCAGGACATGAGTTGGCTGTGGAAGGCATCCTCTCCCTGCAGGGAGCAGCAGCAGGGGGAATAGAGCAACGCTGCTTTATAATTCTGTTGAGATAAGATTCTGGTGTAATCTCCAAGCAGCAGACCGGTAAGTGGTGTCAGAATCTCACTTTCGTAAAACTGAGTCTCTGTGGCAAAGAGCTGAGACTGCTCCCAATGGTGAGGTTTTGTCCAAAGCCTTTTCTGAGCTCTCTTTCTGCCAGTGGGTATGGACGTGACAAAACACCCATCTCAGCAGGAAAGTGCAGCTTCATGGACAAATTTCAGCCTTAAAACCAACTCTGGAGACCTGCTAGGGAAGACTCAGCAGTTGCCCAGGGTAAATGAGAACAAGAAATGCAAGGATTGGTGCAGGCTGAATTTTTCACAGGTACAAACAGGGTCTGCCAATGGACTTTGCCTCGACCGCGCTGGTCGATGCCTCCACGTCCAAGGGTGTGGGGGCTGCATGGGGAAAGGCTGTCCTAACACCCTCTGCCAGGACTGTCAAGGAAGTAGTCACAGAATTATAAAATCAACTATTTAGGTTGGAAAAGACCTCTAAGACCATTGAGTCCAACCATTGAGCTGCGGGCTGCCAGCCACCCGGAGTCCGCGGTGGGATGGGGAGGAGATGCGGGGCAGGAAGAGCACCCCAGGAGGCCCTCACTGGGGAAGGGACGCCCGGCCGGCGGGGACTGCCCGCGCCCTGCGGCGACACTTACGCTGATCTTCGTGCCGTCGTTGTCCAGGTCCCGCTCGGGCAGGAACTCCATCTGCAAGGAAAGGAGCGCCGCCGTGGGTCTCCGGCCCGGGCCCCGATCCCCGCTCCCGCTCCCGCCCCGCCGCGGAGCCCGTGGAGCGGCGCGCCGCGCCTGCCACCTGCGGGCCGCGCCGGGGAGAGACAGGGAACGGCCGGGAACAGCCGGGAAACAGCCGGGAACAGCCAGGGATAGCCGGGAAACAGCCGGGAACAGCCGAGGACAGCCGGGGACACCGGGGACGGCCGGCACGGACGGCCGAGGGACGCGGACCCGCCGACCCTCCGCCCTTCCCGCCTCGCATGGGCGTCTTTTGCCGCCCCTGGTGAGGAGACAGCAGCGGCCATAGGAGCGTCGCCTCATGGCAGTGTGAATGGACATGGCCCATCCTGTCCCACTCAGAAGGATGAAATCACACTGTTGACTGATTTTGGGTTTTAAATTCTTTAAGGGCATTGGTAACCCCCTGCCTCCCCAGCCCCCTCCTGCGTGTGCCCTCCCGCGGCAACTGCTTACAGAGTTAGGGCTGCCAACTCCACTGCGCTAGCTGGAAATTGGAAGGCACGTGTAGGATCTTGCCACATGGGAAATATAAAATTCTCTCGAGGAGCAGTCTTTGAACAGCTGCTTTCCAAGGGAAAATGAAATAGGGAAAAGCAATAATAATAATAATAATAGGGGAAGGGGGTGTCAGGAAATAGACTTTGGGAAACCGATATGGTTTTGTAAACAGCCCTAGCTGCATCGTGGAAGTGACAGACACCAAAAGCACCAACCCTTGAGGTGGGCATTTTTCTCTGCAGGTTCCTGCTCTGTCATTTCATAGTCAAAATTAAGTCCCTAGGGAAATGCAGTGCCTCTCTCTGCTCCTTCCCTCTGCTCTTCCTTTCTTTCCTTTTCCCCTTTCCTCCCCATCCTTTCTGTAGCATTCTCCACGTGGTTTTAAGACCCCATGGCAGAGGATGAGTACCTGAGTGCCTGTCACCTCAGCTCCAGCCTCTGGGTCCTCAGCTGCCCGCAGAAACCACCACTGGATTTCAAGGTACACCGAAGTAGAGCCACTTTGGAAAGCACAAGACATCTCCACATTCTGCCCTTCAGTGGCCGTGACATTTCGGGGAAACTCTGTGAATTTTGCTGTAAAACAAATGCATAACATATTGCTAACTTCTAATCATTTATGCTCTGCTTCTTGTGTGTTGTGTTTTTTTCTTATTGTTTCCTTCCACTCCCCCCCTTTTATATTCTCTGTTTTCTTTTCTTATTCCCACTCTCTTAATTTTTTATCTCTTGAGTGTGCCACACATTATCTCCCCCAGTTTTTCTCACACCCGGGTATGTTTTTCCTCTCTTATGCACAAATCCACCCTCTTTACACTCTCAATTCTGCTCATGGGAAATGCTATAGATCCCTCTGCTTGCTCCCATGAGCCGGTGAAGTTTCACAAAATTAGGTCCAAATACCCTTGGGCAGAATGCAGTATTTCACCAGACTCACTGAGGGATTTTGTACAAGACCACTTTAGGAGAGGAAAAAAATCAACCTGATTTATTGTATTTTGTAGGGCTGAGCTGCAGACCTAGCTGAAGCAGCTGTTGGCACAGGCACCTCTGGGTACTCTTCCTAGTAAGTGTTACAGTCACTCCTCAAATGTCCTTTTTAAAGGCCTTACCTGACTTAGCTACTCAGATTCTGAGAACCTCTGCTTGCATAATCAGACCAAAAGTGAATTCACCTTCTGTCTCTCAGTCCCAGCAGACACTTTCTAGAACTAACCTTCATATTTGTATCTCAGTCCTTCAACAGGATCTGCCCATTTCAGTTTGCCACTGCTAGGTATAAAAGCTAATGCTGATAGACATTGTCCAAGACATCAGTAATTCTTTAAGTCTCAGTCTTTACTTCCTTCTCATCATTCCTATCACTGACTTTAAAATTGTGCTACATAATGAATCATGATAGTCAAGTGACGGGGACTGCAGACAAACAATCTAATAAATAAATGCGGTGTTTCAAGAAGAGGAAAAATTGGAAAGACGCTGCAATGTCACTTTCTGTTATGAATTGCTACAGATTGACTAGGGCACATAATGATCTGAAGGAAATGTGATGCAAAAGAAATATTGCTCATTGTCTCCTCCCCTCTTCCCCTCTCTATATACAGTCTTCCTAGCCAACCTGAAATTGGTGGGATATTTTGGTAACCAATATTACTTCTCTTTACCCTTACATCTGTGCCTGGCAACAAATACTTTCAAAACTGCTAGCTTTATATTCCACGGTGCCCCTTTTTCAGACCCCCACCGCCCACCAGCCAGCCATTGCTAGTCACCGACTTAAACTGCCAAAAGGACCGTGCATTTTGTGTGTTCGGTGCTAGTAAGTTTGTTTTGGGGTTTCTTTTCCGTTTGCTCCTTCTCTTCCCTCCTGGTCAGTAAGCGTGAGCGGCTTGGGGACACCGAGGGGAGCGCTGCCGGCATCCCCCCGGTGGCACCGCCAAGCGCGAAGCCGCGGGGAGCTGCGGGCAGGGGAGGGAGGGCGGCCGGGGCAGCAGCGGCGGGCAGGGCCGGTGGGAGGGGGCAGCAGGAGCAGGACCGGGCAGGGGCAGCGGGCAGGGCCGGTGAGAGGGGGCAGCAGGAACAGGACCGGGCAGGGGCAGCGGGCAGGGGCGGTGGGAAGGGGCAGCAGGCGGGGAGCAGGACCCGGCGGGGGCAGCAGCGGCGGGCAGGGGCGGTGGGAGGGGGCAGCAGGAGCAGGAGCAGGCGGGGGCAGCGGGCAGGGGCGGTGGGAAGGGGCAGCAGGAACAGGAGCAGGCGGGGGCAGCGGGCAGGGCCGGTGGGAGGGGGCAGCAGGAGCAGGACCGGGCAGGGACAGCGGGCAGGGGCGGTGAGAGGGGGCAGCAGGCGGGGAGCAGGAGCAGGCGGGGGCAGCGGGCAGGGCCGGTGAGAAGGGGCAGCAGGAGCAGGACCGGGCAGGGACAGCGGGCAGGGGCGGTGGGAGGGGGCAGCAGGAACAGGACCGGGCAGGGGCAGCGGGCAGGGGCGGTGGGAGGGGGCAGCAGGAGCAGGAGCAGGCAGGGCAGCGGGCAGGGGCGGTAGGAGGGGGCAGCAGGAGCAGGAGCAGGAGCAGGCAGGGCAGCGGCAGCGGGCGCGATCTGTCCGTGGTGCTGACGGCGGCGCCGCAGCCTCGGGGTCCCAAACGACAGGCTCCTGCAGCGCCGGGGCTGCTTGGAATGCAAGGCGCGCCTTTCGGCGGAGAGGGAGGGAGGGAGGCGACGGGGGTGGGGGAGGTATTCAAAGAAGTCGATTTTGTCTTTTTCTCCCTTTTTTTTTTTTTTTTTTTTTTTTTCTTGGTGGGGGGAGAGTGGTAGAAGTGCACATAGTCACGGAATAGGAATGAAGGTCTGGCTGTGAGGATTGCAGGGCAATAAGAGAGGAAAGGGAAAGCAGCACGGAAGGACACTGCAATATTTTGAGAAGCAGTAGGTTTAGCCAGCCGGTACTTGGTCTGAATGCAATAATTATGCATGCACGGGTAGGTGTTTATTGTATGCAAACATGCCTCTGTAACAACATGCACAACTCAAACACATGCATGCCCATTCCCCAGCACCCCTTCACTCTTCTGCAAGGTGCCTGCTATGTCCCTCTTTGCATTTGGGTAAAGGAAGCCTTTTCTATTTCTACTTTGGGGAAACTTCTCACTTCTTTTTCTATTTACAGGCAATCTTGCCTGTACAAACTAAATGTAAACCTGATGCTTGGTGTTCTCATCTCTTACACATTTTTGTTGTTTTTCTTCTTTTCCCCTTTCTTCCTTCCCCCCTCACCCCCCTCCTCCCCAGCCTGTTTTCAGTCTGTTTTAGCATAGAAAACCAGACACACACATATTTGACAATAAATGATCTTACCTTGGGTAGAAAGTCCTTGTTGAATATACATAACTGAAAAGAAAATGAATCCAATATAAGCTAGAAAGATCCCCATCATTCCAAGATGAAGAAGTCACATCAGGGAAAAAAAAAAGAAAGCCAAAGGTGTCCTCAGAAAAGAAAGAACTGATATATAAGTGTATGTATGTATTTCAAATATCTGAACAGAAAGAAATGTGCAATGTTACAAAAAGGCTCTGTGTTGTAGACCTGGCTGCGACACTGGCAGCATTCTGCTGCTCAGTGGAGTCTTTTTCTTTGAGAAGAGCGAGTATTGCAATACAGCGTGGTTCAGATGAGCTGTCTCAGGCGCTGTGTTGCTTGAAGTCCAGATACAGACTAAAAAAAACACAAACCGTTGAAAAGTGGGTATCAGCTGCCTTCTGTGCCTTTTTTCAGCTACCTGGCAGCTTCGTCCAATGTCAGCTCTTGCTGCTCAGGATGGCGTGATGACTGCCCTCCCTACACACTGATCCAGCTTGGGAAGAGAGGAGTAGGGGAAAGAAAAGGAGGGGGGCGGGGGGGGGGGGGGGGGAAGAGAAGTCTACTGTGCTTGTATTGCCACAACTTTTCCTTCTAATGGCCGCAATAATGCCTTTAACCCTTCCCTCTCCCTCCTCATACTCTACACCTCTACCTGTCTAACTTCTTCTGCCTCTGATGCTGGGCTAAATCTGCGGGGTTTTTGGTGGGTTTGCTTTTTTGTTTGTTTCTTTGGGGTTTGGTTGGGGGGGTGGTGTTTGAATAGTGTACTGCTTATGACAGAGGGAGCTTTTATTGTACTGATGTAATCTTCAGTCTTTCATCCCAAAACACTCAGTGGCTAAGAGGCAATGCAGTGGTTTGATTTTTGGTGAGTTAAGCTGTTTCTGTTTTCTTCTTTTTCTTTCCCTCTTACAGGATCTGAGGGGGAAATAGTAGCTCAGTAATCCTGTAGCACTTGCTATTGCCTGCTCCAAATAACTATGCTTCTAGCATCTTACATTAAAATTACTTCATTTTCTCTTCAAAGGCAGATAAAGAGGATGATACTTAGAGTGTGCTTAGGTTGCTTTATACACATTTCTACAGAAAATATTTAACTAAATAAAAATGGATTTTCATATCTTACAGATTGCTGACATTAATGCATATATTTATGTGCACCAGAGAAGGTGTTTACAGTATATTAAAGAATGCTTCCTCCTGCAGTGAATCTTTTCTTCCTTGTTCCTGTTTTCTGCCTATGTATATTAATAATGTTCAGATAAGAGACTAACCTTGACTGTGTTAGGTATTCAAAACACCCTGAAACATATCTGCACTGAGAGAAGTTCTCTGGCTGAAATCGCCCTGCTGCTTGCAGTAAGAAGCCATCTAGAAAGTGCTTGTTGCACTAAGCAATCACCAAATACCTTCTGATGACTGAGACAGAGATTAAATAGAAACTGAAAAGAGCACCTGATAATCACTCAGCCAAATAGCTGAACTTAACTGCTAATCACAAATCACAAACTAAAAAAAGCTACAAGATGGTACCAAATTAAGAAAATTTTATCTGCACTGGCAGTATGTTTTTCTGGAACAGGACAGGTTCCGTCATTCCTGGCAATGGGAGTGCAGCAGTTGCACAATGGCACAAAATTCAACTTTCACCTTACTCACTGCACTAGCCAAATTATTGCATGCATACAAAACATCTGACTTAGCTGCAGAGATCTCTTTCACAGGACTAATGGGATCTGATTGGAGAATAATCTTTTTGTCTAAATTTTAGCTTTTTCTTTTTTCTTTTTCATAATTGCATGAGTTCCCATTTTTATTTATGAAAATAAGGGAGCCATTTCTCCATGGCACTAGCCTATTCCACTCATGTAATAACTTAAGCTTAGCAATAATTCTGAATAAAAAAATTAATACAATTAATCAAATATAATTTAAATTATTAAAATGATCCCCCAAATGGGAAAACAATTGTGTTACATGAAAGATTTCCTATTAGCACAGAGATTTAATTACTTTAAAGGAGGTCATGATGGATATATTCAAAACCAAAGAAAGCCTTTTAAACAAAAGAGAAGCACCAGTCTTTAAAGGTGGTAGACCTAAATTATCTGAAATAGTCAAGGTCTGTCAGTTATTCAATGATTAAAAACACACTGTAGAGATCTTTACGGGTTGAGATGGTGAATGTTTCAATAATTTCTGTAAAAGAACTCAGTTCCTTTTCAGATGGGTAGCCAAAATCCTAAGTCACTCCTGAAAATGAAGGCTGATTATAGGATTCACTTCAAACCCATGTACGTCATCAGTAATCAGTTGAAATTACAAATTAGAGACATATTATCAGCAGCCAAGTTAAATGTAAATTAGACAGGAGGAAAAAGAATCTAAGCAGTATCACCTGGTTTAGAAGGAAAGCAGAAAACAAAAACAGGTCACTTTTTTTCTCTTTTATTTGTTTCTTCCAATTCAAGACACTTAACAGGTAAATTTAATTTTATCAATTTTTTATTTGAAAAGAAGAATATTTCTACCAAATAACTTGTAGTCAATGGAACTAATGAAATCTTAAATTAATGTCCCAGGGACATATAAAATAATATATATATGGTTATTAATAGAACAGAAGACGTATTAGGAAATGGATTTAATGGAAAGAATCCTTTAACTTGTTTACATGTTTATTATGTTTATTTTTTCCATGTGCTGCAACAAGCCATATGATTCTATGAAATACCGTAAAGAGAAAGCAGAAATAATCCACCTAGCATTATCAATGTTAAAATTCATCCTGGTGGGTGTGACTTCTCCACAATCAATCATGCTGTATGAATCTGGGCAGTGAATTTCTCTAGTTACCTTGCATGAAATGTCTGCTTTTTGTGCTGTAGAAAGGCTTTTAATATAGTCTAACTTAAGTGAGAAGTATCAGTTGTGCTTTATAACACAAATGATATGGCTCCTGTGAACTTCCTGGTGCCTTTTTTCCTCCCTCTCAATTATTCTAACAGATGAGACATCACAGGACATCCTCCCAGGTCAGAAAAAAAAATGTCCATGCACAGTGGAATTACTTTTCAAACATGCCAATGAAATTTAAAAATGGAAGACCCATTTATGATACCTTGGAGCTGAATTATGTAGATCTCTTCTGTATCTTATTGTGACTGCTATACAAGTTCCATATCAAATGCTCCTTCAAAATCATTAATGGCTCTGCATGTTTGCCACTCTGCTTAGCTCAGAGATCCCAGGTCTATGCATCTGTTCTAACTCTTAAGGAAAAAAGTGATTATGGAAGAGGAGATTCCAAGATAAGTGAAGGTTAGAAATGAAAGTTATTGTTTGGTTAATCAGCAACAAGATTGGAGTGCTTTGGTCCCATAAAGACATGGACTGATATGGGCTGCTTTGCCCTGCAGGAAACTGATCAGTTGATGTTTGAGACCATGACTGTGTTGCTATCCAACAAGTCAAACTAAAAATGAAAACAAAAAAGTTATTTTTTAAATTATTTTGTGTTGACTGTTTGATATTTTCAGCTCTTCCATCATTATTTCAATGATTTCTTTACAGTTTCAAGGTAAATTTTTTATTGTCTGATGAAATTTGTGACTTATAAAAGTTGAAATGGAGGCTGATTCTCCTCACTGGGGATTGCTCTTTGGTTTTGTTAACCCAAGTGCTCATATGAAGCTCTCCCAGCATGTAACCGTTGTTTCTTTTCAATAGTATGCAATTATATGTCGGAAGTAGCACCATAACTCAGTAGCAATTATTTTGGTAATAATTTGGAAAACAGCTTGTGCAGGGTTGACTATCAAACCTGAGAGTATCAGGACTTCTTACACATACATAATGCACATTTACGCAGTCAAAGGAGATAAGACACACATAGAATTATTAATACCCAATCCAATGAGAGCCTTGTCTAGTCTCAGAGATTTTGTGATCTTTAAAGAGAGAAAATCTAAACAAATTTTTGTATCAGTTCTCTGAGTACAAGAATTTCTCACATTTGTATATGTGAGATGTCACTGTGGGTTCCCTGAAATTTAATACAATTGGCTGCAATTTCATGATGAAAGCAACATCCTAACCTAACTCATGACCAAGAATAAATGTAGAATCCTTCAAAACGAGTAGCATTTGAGACAATTGCATATTTGAAGAACACTTGCCAAGAGAGGATTTTTGTTACATCCATGAGACTGCTTGTTCTGATTACTGTTCTGCATAAACATAAGCCATACTCATAGTTTGGAGATCCATATTTTGTGAAACTATACATTTGGGTTGTAATGCTTCTATGCTAGCTTTGCCTTTCAGGGTTTCAAGTGAGTGGTGGTTGTTACCTTTGGGTTTTCTCCACTTATTCAAATGTATATCAACTATCTGTGAAACCAACAGTGGAAGAAGACAGTATTATAAAAATATTATAAACTAGTTCTATTTTACTTTAAAGATCTTTTATTTTAAATACTCTTACACTCTTCCTCCTCAAATCACAAACGTGATATTTTATAGAGATATGATTTGTATTTGGACATTTCACTCTTGTGAAAATTCGTGCACATTTGGCCATTATCAAAAATGTGAATAAAAATGGATTTCATATGCTCAATAGCAGCTCACATCCCTTAGAATCTGTATTCATTCATGGTGCCTAAATTCCTCAGAGCCCTGAATGCTGACTTAGCACATATATGACATTTTCACAGAGTGAGCAGACATGCAAAGGATCTAGCTGCACAATCCTCCCTGCCCCCTGCAATTAGTATCTGGAGAAACAGGAGAAAGGTAAGAGAAAAGAAAGATTCTACAACAAAATGAGACATCAATGCAAGGGTTGAAAGTCAGAAAATATTATAATGAAATTTGTCCATTATATTAATCTATTCCTTTCATTCCAGGCAATTATGATCTACTTCAGGTGAATCCCTCTTTTTTTTAACCTAGATTCATACTTCACTCATTAGACAAAGTTCTGCTAGTCTAAGAATGGATTCTTGCTTAGGCCTGGAAGGTAATGGATACTGTCATATGTGGCACTTACACTTTAGATGCATTGGAAGAGAATTAATGTCTTCCTCCCAGGAAAGGTAAGTTCTGCCTAGAAGCAGAGTCTGTCTCTGAGCATCAGAGCTCCTGAGGGACTCTGCGCAGTCCCTTACATCAGATGTTTCACATAGGGTCAATAACAGTGTGCTTCTCATTTCTGAATGCCCACCTCAGGACCCTGATGGCACACATGAAGAACCACTGAGCAGTCACAGTTGCAGTTAAAGTGAAGAGATGCTGTGATTGAAGATGCAGATTATTATAAAATGTGACAAAATCCAACAACTTGGACCCTGGGTAGTTCAGTACTAGCTGTTGTCTATGTGTCTCTGCTGCCTGTCTGTAAAGTGGAATATATTACCTTGTCACTTCGGAGAGGTTTTGTTAAGATAAATTAACCTTCAGGAAGCTCTCAGAGCTTTGCATGATGAGCACCATAGGGAAGCCCAGAAGGGAATGAATAATTCTGTCTTCAGCTCAGTGTTTGAGTGGTGTGCTTGGTTGAGGCCTAGGGACACACACTGAAAAATAAAAATAAGCCAAATTTTGAAAACCTGCTGATTAATTTAATTCAATTTTTCACATGCCCATAATGAGGTGGGGGGATGATCTAGAAAAAATCCCTGTGTCATGGTATATTTAAAGACTACATTGCTGTTGGATACGAAGGGAGGGAGTTAATTCTTGCTTTGCTGTCTCTTGAGTACTTGATTTGAAACTTTAAAAATGGTCTTTCAGTACAGCTTTTTACGTATAGTAGAACATTTTATAGCTCTCTCTGTACCATTGTCTCTGTACCATTAGGCAGCTGGGAGAAAAGCTCACAGAACCTTAAAATGAGACTTCAGGCATCAATCCAAATGCTTTTTCCCGGTTTTTCTTAGCTTTTAAAAGAGAAAAGCAAAAAAAAAAAAAAAAAAAAAAAGCTGTTTTAAGCATACTCTGTACCCTGAATTTATAGAAAACATGTGAAACTGAGCTTTTTACACAGAAAACCTTGATGCTGTATGCTCTTCTTATGAACCTCTTACTTTTTTCAACTTCTTTTTTTTTTTTTTTTCTTTTTTTTTGCCAGGTATCTTTGTGGTATGATACATCCATTTTGACTTAAGAATGTTTTTGATACCTAGAGTTCCTAAATTGTTTAAAATCATATGATCAGAACTTTTCAGTAAACCAAACAAACAAAAAAAAAGATGCCAAAGTGTTAGGGTAGGATTTTATACTGCCTGAATTATGTGTATTAACTGCATTTTTTCTGAATTCAACCTTCACTGATATTTCAGTTTCATTTCCTCCTTTTTTAGCTCTTGGTATCCCTGAGGGTATATCCCAAACAAAATAGAAGTTGGGGGTGTTTCTTGAAAGGAAGGCACATTGGAGAGCAGGACAGTAACCAGGCTATTTTGTCCATTCTGTTTAGAGCACTGTTGGTGAGTGATGTGCTCACCATGTTTAAAAAACATGGAAAGGGCTGGAGACAACTGTCATGCTGGCCAGATAGAAAAATTAATTCCCTTCTTTGAATAGTGCTAAAGCAAACACATTCTGTCCATGAAAGAATTCTATTTTCTTTTGTGTATAGAGTTGGCTACAAATTTTGCTTGATTCCTGAAGACCTGGGTCCTGGTTTAGAGCAAATTTGGGAGTAAATTTACAATTTTTTTCATTTGCTGAAAAATTACAAATTTACAACCATCAAAAAGTCACCCTAGGACAACCTGTCAGTTTGATGAAGGAAAAACTGTTGTCATAGAGCTCAAATAGCATATTCAGTTTCCTTAAAGAAGTAACGAATGGATAAATCCTGGTGTATTTTTATTTTTCACATTGTTAATTTCCCTTTCCTCTCCTGTCTTCACTAGCATGGCCATGTTGGGTGTAAATGAACACTGAAAAAGCAGCAAAGAATTCAGAATGGATGTTGCATTTAGGTCAGTTGGTTGTTTTTGGTGGCTTTGTTTTTTTGGGTTGGTTATTTGGGGTTTTTGGGGGGTTTTTTGGTGGTTTTGTTTTGGTTTGGTTTTTGGTTGGTTTTGTTTGTTTTGTTTGTTGTTATTGTTTACTTCCAATTTTGAAGGTTTACAATAAATCATGAAAGTAGAGAGTAGCCTTAGGGAAAAACTGTTTTCTTGCAAGACAAGCTCCTTATTTAGCACTTGAAAATACTTCTGTTGTTCCAAGGTATCTGTTATCTGATTGTTTGGTTTTGGAACAAAATCTTAGTCAAAGAAGTCTTTATGAACAATGCTGCTCTGTGGTCATTTTTGCTACGTTGTAATTTTCAATTGTCAGTTAAATTTTATGATCATCCACAAGTTATACAAATTTAACCATATTACAGTCTTATAAATGTCTATCTACTATCAATGTTGCATTTCAGAAACATCCCAGTTCATATCAAGATTAAATTATGACATTGTTGTCTTCATTAAATTTTCAAGGAATTTTGTTTTGTGTTTTCAGTCTCTGCTATGCCTAGCCCTCTTGTGGACAGTTCTTTAAGGAAGAAGAAAGCTGAGGATAGGAACAGATTACTGCAGCTTTTCCCAGCAAACTGGCAAACTGGAAGCTGAGACAGTCAGTGCAAGTCCCAAACAAGACACTCTGTGAAAAGTACCATTTGATCATTATCTGTCTGTGGTCAGCTAGGACAAGATCACTATTCCTGATTATTTATCCAGGAAAAAAAAGGCATGCACAAATCTTTTCAGCTAAGGAATTAAATTCCTTTTAGCTATTCCCTTAATACCTTCATGTATTTTTTTTTAATTCTAAAAACAACAAGAAAAAAAAAACATGCCTCATAAACCAATGTAGTGAAGTACCTTTAGCTTGAAAAGGGAGAGAGCTCTGATTTAATAAAACTGTAATTTTTCATTATGCTGCTGATGAGAGCAAATATAAAAATTTCAAAATAAAATGGGCTGTTTTGTCAACAATGGATATTGCATATCCCTTTGAGGTAAGTCAATGACAATGCAAAATGCCTACTATAATGCCTTTTCAACACATTGGAAAACTTCAGAGAGGAAAGGATAAAAAACATGGCAAAGCTTCAGATATTTGCATACCAAATTATTCAATTTTTATCAGTAAATAAATTCACTTTCATCATTTTAACTACAGGTATTTCCTTTGCTTTAATTTTTATATAGATCAATGAAACAGCTACCATAGCAGTTTCAGCCTGTGAAAGGAATTTTCTGGAGAGGCAAAAAGCAAGTGTCAGCATTTGTCTTCGGGCATTATTTTACTGCATTTGTCTGCCTATGAGACAATAGTTTTCAAGTAAATTTGATAACTGGGATGTACTTCACAATGCAGGAAATAGACGCCAAAAGGGAACTGGAAGTTCCAGAGATCATTGCAAAATGGGAAAGCTTTTCTTTCAAAGGTAGCTGGTAAGCAGAAACCTATCCAAGACTAATTTTCATCTGAGCCTTAGCAGAAAGAAACTGTCCAGTATTAGACATACGCACCATAGAAACAATCTCTTTTTTATATCTCTCTCTCTCTCTCACTCCCTTCATTATCCAGTGAATCAGTAAGAATTTGTCCCACTGTTTTTTCACACATCTACACTCTGTAAAGAAAAATACATCCTTGATATGTAGTATCAGTATTGGTGACATAATTTGCCCCATAGTATTCACCCCGGTACAATAAATCCATTGTACTAAGACCCATGGAACAGTAAACTACATCCTAGAGAGAAGAGCCTTTTCCAATAATCATTAATTAGATATTCAATTTCTTTACCATTCAAAATCATATTTTAAATGGTAAAAAAGTCATAAAGATTTTGAATGTTTGAACCTACTTTTGGGCATGGTTTATTAGACTTGTCAGGACTGGATTAATGGTTGGAATCGATGATCTTAAAGGCTTTTTCCAACCATAATAATTTTATAATTAAATGATTCTACTTTAAAGACAAATATTCTGTAACAACAAAATGAACTTTTGTTTGGCTAAGTACAAGTATTCATCATCTTGGTACAGGAAAAGCCTTAAGGGCTATTCATGATTCTGCATTTTGACAACACAATTATTAATTAGAAGCCCAAAGACAGAAGTGGATCCATGTTGAAGTGTGAATATGCTTGTGATTAAATGTTAGGATTTGTTGATTAGAAATGATTGACAGGTTACTTTGTTTTTCCAGGATGATTTATCAATAAGATTTAATTTGAGCTTTTGTCTTTTTGGTTGGTTGGTTTTCTTTTTTTGTTTGTTTTTGAGAGGTCATGTTTTAGAAGTATGACTGGAATATTGTGAAAGAAAATAAGCCACAAACTAAAGCAGAATTAACTTTATTTGGGTTAGCCTATTAAAATAGTTTTCTGTCTTTGTGGCATTTCTCATATCTCCTCATTTTAAGTTTGACAAAAAAGATTATTTAAATAATGGGAGATGTTTTTTTGACTTCAGTGGCTGAGGATTTACAGCTTCTCTGGATGATATAGAGGAGTGCTTACTATATAAAAATTCCATTTGTTTCACTTGCTTGGACACTGTCAATATGTTTCTTAAGTCAAACTCTTTAAAATCATTCTCAGGAAAAACCACACTCATTTAAAAATAGCATTTCTGGGTTGGTTAGTCAAACTGTAGATGTTTAACACTTGTGTGGTCAGTAGGTTCTGTGTTTTTGGATTATAATGAAAAGACTTTGGGGATGTAAAAGTCTTGATTAGAACTCTCATTCAACATTAGATGGACTGGAGGTGTTCAAGGAAAGACTGGACAGGGTGCTTACTACCATGGTTTAGTTGACTTGAAGGTGTTAGGTCTTAGATTAAACTCAATAATCATAAAGTTCTTCTCCAACCTAATTGATTCTGTGATTCTATAATTCAATTTAACTGGATCAAGAACTTTGGTATCTTTTTAATCACTTTCTGGTGGTTTTTTTGTTGTTTTTTTTTTTTTTTTTTTAAGTATTTCCATTCTTTAAGGTAAACATTATTCTTTAAGATTACATATCTAAGAAATACCATTTTCAGATGAGTTTTTTCAATGGTTTTTTTCACCTTGATTACTAGCTTGTCATTTTGAGAGGGAAGAAAAAAAATACCTGAAATAAAACTTCTGAATAGAAGATTCTTTCTTTATTTTTTTACATTCTTCTCTTTCCTTTTTTTTTTTCTAAATTTGTTCCTGAAAAGCTGTGGAATATCTGGGATACGGGAAATAAAAAATACCACACACAACCCCTAACATTTTAGAGCAAGTATAACTGTAAGTGCCCTTCTCTGAAACCTTGTAAAGGATATAATTCAGAAGATGGGAGGGGAGATCTATGAGAGGAGACTGAATTCAGAACACAGCATGCTGTGTAACCAAACAAAAGAGTGTTGCCTTTCATTGTTTAATATTCTTAGTTGTAAGGTGGTACCATTTTAGGATGTTGAAAAATAGCACATGGTGGGGCATATAATTAAGAGAAGCCTGAAGAATAATTATGCTGTTAAAGCTCAGCAAAATGAGAAACCAGGGTTGAAATTTTCAATATCATATTATGACATTAAGTACAAAATAGAAATGTGAAGCTAATGTATCTGTTGATAATTGAAGAAAACTGCAGATAGAGGCATCTTAACAAAAAAAAAGGGCACTTATACCTTCTATAGAAGACTACCAATTCATATTCCATTTAAGTAAAATAAAATTTTATCTATTAAGGGCTTAGTAAATTTCAAAAGGATAACCTGAGAATATTAATTGATCTAAATGGAAACTGGCTCCTTCCCTCTGTTGAAATATTTATATTTTTCTCTGTAGTCATACAAATAAAATGTCACAATTACTCTGAAAACTGCAATACCAGTTTAAGCCAAGTATCTGAGCTATTAGAAGCTATTGTAAACTGAATTTTTCATCATGAGCCTGTTCATGAGGGACAGCTCTAGGGTTGCCACAACAGCAGCTTTTTGCTGCCACTCCAGAAGATTACAAGGGAATTTAATTAATACAGCATTTGGAAGAGTGAAAAGATGTCTGTCCAAGATAATTCTCTAATTCTGGTACCTAGGTTGTGTCGCAGTGGGCTTTCCTCTGGCTACGTGAGATGCATTTTAAAAGGACAACCAGAAGGTGTTTTGAGCTTCATCCTTGTTTCTGCCACTGCACTCGAGGTACAAGGGCTATGAAAGTAGCAGCTCTTAAGTCATGTTTTTCTGGCAGTTCTTGGGTCTTTAACACTTCTTTGAAAATAGAGCAATACAGTTGCAAATCCTAAAGATGTCTACTGGTGTTACTAGGCTTCCTAGAGTATTCCAGGTGTTGGCATGGGGTTGGCAGTTTCACGACTGAGTGGGTGATTCTAAATCTGTTTGAGTGCAGCTGGACATGAGTCAGGATATTCTAAGGTGCCATTTGGACACAAGGCATATATGCTTAGGCAACCAATGCACTCATAAGATTTCTGTGGTTCTGTCCATTCTTCCATAAAATAAATCTCCAAGAGAAAGACATTAACTTTTATCTATACTAATATAATCACTTAAAAGGATGAAAAAATATAAGATAGAACACAGATACAGAAATCTATGAAGAACAAAAAAAAAAAATACTTATGGAAATAATATTTTCTGAGAATGATGTTGGTTCTCTCCACAAAATCATGATATTAAGCTTTGGTAACAGAGGAAAGCTTTGGGAAAATGATTCTTCTGTTGCTGAAATCACGTGATACTACCTGACGTCTCTCTTAGATTAAAAAAAATAAGAATTCTTTTCCTCAGGAAGATTTTTGCAGGGTTTTGGATGAAAAAATTATCTCTTTAAACTTTAAAAAGCTTTGCCTCCTGGTGCCAGAAGAGATGTCATATTTACCATGAATTGTAAGGGTGTCTAGCACTCCTAATAGCCTGATTCTATAATTTTGGGAGAAAGCAAAGAAAAAATTTCTAGTTGGAGGAAAAAAATTAACTTTGATTTCACATGTCTATATAGGCTCCTCAGAAACTCCATTTCACTGAATGCTTTTAATTGTTTTCAATTTAATTGTTTTAATTGTTTTCATAAAATGTACAAGTAGTAAATATATTTGATGGTGGCTGGTTTGTGTTATTACAAAGTAATGCTAAGAAAATACGAATTATTGGCACAGCACTCGAAGCAGAAAAAAATAAAATAAAATATATTTTGCATCTAGGCACCCATCTTATTGAAGATAATTTAAAACATAGCTTCAAAGTTCATTTAAAATTTTGCTTGGTAAACAAAAACAGGCAAAATATGGCCAGAGCACAAAATCACTCAGATCTCTACAAGTAAAAATGTGTGTCACTTATTGTAGGAAAGAAGTTGGCTGACCCTGCTGTTCATGTCTGACAACCTGACCCATAAACATTAAGAAGAAGCTACCTGCCAAGAATGCTCAATTTCCATTGCCTGCCACATCTTTACAGCTTGAACAGGAGATGCCTAAAAGCTTTTTTTTTTTTTCTCTTTCCTTAATAGCAAGGCAAAAGTCTGCTTTCTCTTGAATGTGAAGTAGGACAGTGAGTCATTCTAGCTCTTTGTACTGTGAAGTTGGAGGCATTGCAGAGGGCACTGCTCTGTACAATAAAACCAAAGGGAGCGTTTCAGGTGTAATTCTCTCCAGTGCTGGTGTAAGTACTGCCACAGCAGTTACCACGTAATGCACGGCACTGCTACACAAGTTGACCCCCGGGGAGCATTTAGTAAATTGTAAAAGACTGTGAAAGCACAAAATAAAGAAAGATGGACTTTTCTTTGGGACACACTGGTCTCATTTCTGCAGGTACTGTGAAGAGCAATAAGGAAGTTAAAAGTTGCCCAGCAGCAGCAACTACCTTTGCTTTACAGAAAAAAGATGACTCTATCCTTGTCCTGGAAAAACACAAAGTGGTGCTTGCAGAGAAATGCCTTCCACCAGCAGCTCACAGGAAGGGTGTAGAGCAGAGAGCAGGATGACTTTAACACTGTAACCAGTGAAGACTTTTGTGAAATCATACAGATTTTTTGATCTATCACTGAATAACAAAGAAAATAAAGGGCCAGCCTCCACCCCAACATTATCCTTTCCTAAATTGATCTGAAATGCCCAGCAAGTATGGGGAAACACTAACCAATCAAGAATGTGAATTTCTTCCCCCCTAGTGAACTATTAACATGTCAAAATTAAGTTTTATAACGTTTTGACAAAACCCTACAGTCCAGCCAGTTGGTTAAATCCTATCAGGCATAAATTCAGAGGAGCTCAGCTCCTATCCTTGTTCCGACATTGACTTTCCCTGCATTGGGAATGCTGCATAGAATTAGAAGTCCTTTATCCAGATTTGCGTTAAAGATGTTAACTCTGTCCAAAGGACTCTGGAATTCCCAGATGAAAGTTAATGTATTGGTCCCAAGTGTAACTTGTCAGTGGTCACTCATTAAAACGCCCTGTTTGCTGTAGCACTGTGTCATTACTTTTTGTGCCCAGTTCCTCTGAGAGTGATGTTTTAATGTCAGGGTGTAATTGAGGTTTTCTGGCATGCTACCGCCCTTCCTGGGAATGTCATATGTCAGAGCAACAACATGAAAAAACCTTAAGTGATATCCTTAGGCCTGCCAGCTTGAGTGAGTTGCTTCAGTTTGTATCTTGTAAAGTCTTACTATTAAAAATGCACTGGGACAGAATAACCTGCAGGATTTAAAAAAATATTTTTATCAGGAACTTTCGTCTTCACACTTTGGAAGGATAATGAATAGGAAAATGGATGCCCAAAAAAAAGCAAAACTGACCTTTTCAGATATTAACTACAATTTGTTTTGGATTCTCTTTGAATCTGGGGTGCAGGTGTGATTTTTTTTCCTGTTGCTTTTCCACAGTAGCTCTAAAAATCTGTCAAGGCCTTTCACAAAACAAATTATTTGAAAATGTGGCCTTTTAAAAGTTATTTATATTTATTTATTCTTAGAACAACAGCCATGTAAGACCACTTTAAAGGTGAACAGCGGGAGTAAGTCCAGACAGCAAATGTAGCACACCAAGCCTTTTCTTATAAATTCTTCCTACCCACTTCTCTCTGCCCCCCTACCCACTGTAAATAAAGGACTGAAGAAAGGAAGAAAAAGCTTACACAGCATCATTTGCATCCCTGCCTTTAGCTAGTCACATTTTCCTAGCTTGAGGTGCTATGCATTATTGAAGAATGTCCAGCACTCTCAAGTAAATATGTGCCACTCAAATAAATAACTACTCACTATGCTCCTCTTTACTCTTGGGCAGTGTTTATAATAACCCACATGCAGCCCAGTTTTCATTTTTCATCCTTTGCTTCATTTTTCAGGGAACAAATAATTTAGCAACGGGAGCCAATCAGAATGAATTAACAGATTGTATTAATTGTTGAATCAGTACATCAGTGTTGTGACAAAGCAATACCCAAATGTTGTCAGCTGTCAGCCATTTAAATGCACGCATAAGATAAAGATCTGCCCAACAGCTGGTACTATGAGACTTTGGATGTCTAACCACAGGTATCTGGCATAAAATATTGGATTTGCGTTGCATAAAAGTATAATTAGTTATTATCTAGGAGTTAATAAACCAGTGTAAATTAATTTAGTAACATCTTTTTATTGCAGCTCAACACAAGGAATCTACAACAATATTTAGTAAATTGCAACTTGAGCAATTGTCCCTCAACTGCATAATTTCTCTCATAGATTCTGCTTCCCTAATTTGCCCTACTAAGCATTTTAATGCTTATAGGTGAGGATAATTATAGTGGAATGAACAGTGTCTGAAAGTTTAAAACAAAGCTTTTGGGGGTGGTGTGTAATGGCTCTTCCTTTTTGTGGCTACCTGAAAAAGGTCAGTCAGTTATCATTTCCTTGATTTGTGGTTCATTTAATTGATACCTGTTGGTGTATGGCTACTACTGTGATCTACTGGCAAGATACAATTGTTTCAAGGTTATGTAGCAGAACCTTTCTCATCATATGAGTTCAATATTCCTAATTTATTTGGAGTTTGGTGTTTTAGCACCCTCCATGAACTCCATAAAAGAAATTTAAGGTGAAGCTCTCTACATTTCATCATATGGTGAAATGGTATCTAGTATATCTGCAGAGGAGACTGAAAAAATACATATTATTTTAAAGAATTTTTAACATCTTCCAATTTTGTTTCAGGCACAAAATCACTCATTCTTTAGTATTAAAATGCCCAAGAAATTTCTGTGTATCTTTATACAAGGGAACAAAGTAGGCAGGACTATTTATACTGGGCATTCAGCTCTATTAAACAGTATCAGCAAAGCTTTCTTGATATCATCTGCTTTCAAGTCTATAATGCCCCTTGAATATTTGTGAACACCTTGTGCTTGTATTAGCTGGGAGCTGTAAAAGACATTAATCAAGAGTTGTTCCTGTAGACAATGTATATCAGAGAAACTCCCCCCTGTTATGGCAGTTGCAGGGCCAGAACAGTCTATACCTTCAAACAGCTTACCTGACACATTCACTGTCTTGGGTTACACATGGCAATCACTATCTTGATTTGTACATTTGGGTTAGTTGCAGGGCCAGAACAGTCTATACCTTCAAACAGCTTACCTGACACATTCACTGTCTTGGGTTACACATGGCAATCACTATCTTGATTTGTACATTTGGGTTAATTCACTCATCATTTAATGTGCAGGATTCAGGATAATTTCTCTTCTGAACCCAAGAGTTTTAAATGTTCAGTTCTGCTCCACAAGAAAAATGTGCTAAACAGGTCTGTAGGCTATTTTGGATAAATATATATATTTTAGTTATGAAGGTTTCTGTTGTAAGATATTTTGCAGGAAATAAAACTGTTTAGAAATTAATTAGGCAGCTCTATTTAATGAATGTTCATTGGTGACTGTTAAATACACTAGCATGGATGCAACTTCTGCCTTGAAAGAAAGAAAAATAAAAAGAGAAGAGTGTATGAGAGAAACCTTAAGCTTCTTATTTTTGCAAGATAGAAAGTTATGTCAGTCCATATTTCAATGTTTTGTTACACTTTTCCTCTAAGTAACCTCTATTAGCCATTGTTAGACACGATACTGAGTGACCTTTGGTCTGTTCCAGCATAGGTCCCATTGTGCACTTAATGACACATCTCTGCACTCTTTGATACCACAGGACCCAACTTCAATCTCAGAGAGGGCAGACTGGAAATTGGGAATGAAATGCCTTGGAGCATGAGGGAGGCTACTTCCTCAGGGCCCCCTGCCTCTGTCTTACAGAAAATGGAACTTGTACCATGCATGAGGCAAGGCTACAAAGGTTACCTCCTGATGAGGTCATTGAAAAGCTGATTTCTATTTCTGTCCCTGATACTGCTGCAGAATTTTTGCCTGATGCTAGGCAAGCTGCTTAAAATACATTTTTTACAGTGCTTACTAATGACCTTTCCCATTTCTGTAAGACCTGCTTTTGATACTTGGTGGTAGGAGTTCCCCGAATGGCAAAGTAGCTGGTGTGGATGGACTGATGTGGAGGCTGCAGGGTTTGGGAGGTGATATCCAAGAAGGGTAAGCAGGCAGAACAATCAAGTCAGAGTCATCCCAGACAGTGAGTTCTTCAAATCAGTGGTTCTCAATCTTGGTGCTTTAGCTACCTAGTGTAAAATGAGAATAATATTGCAGTCATACTTTATAGGCAGTTGTAAAACTAAAGGCATTGACATTCATGAAATACAGTCATGGGCACCACAGAGAAGTCTAAACAAATGTCTTCAAAGGAGAGTTTGAATAATGCAGTGCAAACAAGACCTAAGGCCATACTTTACAGAATGAGAAGAGAAAAAACTTTGAGAACCTCATTACTTTCCTGAATGTAATCCATCTTTTTATGGTGGAAAACTGGGGTCATGTGTAAGGATTGGCCAAGTAATATAAACACAACACTGAATTAACACTGCAGAGGTGATTTTTTCTGCATGTCTGTCATTTGCTTTTATTTTCTGGCTCTGGGGGTGTTTTTAACAGGGCATTAGGTGGGGAATATGCAAACAAGCTAATATGAAAATGAAGTTAACTGTGCTTTCAATTACTGTAATCCTCAAAAACTTAAGAAAAATTGTGACCTTACTTTTTTTCTTTGTTAATTTTATCCAAAAACAAGATAATTATTTAAAATTAAGGATCAAGCTCCTAACAGTTGATTTTAGCAATGAAAAATTATATGGTGGCTGAAGGAGTTGGTAAAATCCCAGTCACCTTGTATCACCAGCGATTTGCCAAAGTTTTTTTATGGGTGCACTCCATTAGTTCCAGAGCCACAAACAAAGGAGAATCTTCTCCTTATATTTTCAGCAGATTACCTTACGTTTTCTAGAGAAGCCCTTCTGTAGCCTCAGAATGTGCTTCGAAAAAGAAATTAGGACACCCATAGCAAAACAATCATGCCTTCTCATCCAATGTATGGTTCCATACAAAAATGGATGCTTTGGGCAAGTGAATCAAAAATGGAAAAATACCTCAGAGGGAAAGGTGTGATGTAGCTTGTACATGGCATTTAGGATAAATTTCTCAGTTATGTCATCTTAATGGAAATGTTTTTAATCTTTTTTCCAAATTTCCAAATTAAATTGTGGGAACACTATTTCTGATTTTTTTCCTGTGTCTAGCACATATTCATACCCACAAGATTCTGTACTGTCCTGAAATAGCCAATTAGGAGAGTGATAAATAGACATTGCATTTTAGAATTTGTTCTTTTTCTTTTAATTTTACTGGACTTTTGGTCAAGTGTGAGCTAACAGGTTTCGAGACCTGTTAAACCACTGAATTTCCCTCACATATCACATTGTATGGTTTATCTATAAAATGGGAGTAGAAAAAACAGATGCCTACCAAAAAAAATGAAAAGGAAGGAATAAAAATCATTGAATAGTCATCAACCATGTATTTTTTCTGGTTTTCTTGTGGATGATTCTAGCCTTTGCTTCAGCGTCTTTTTTTCTTTTAATCTTCATACTTTTTGAGTCCTGATCCCTGTAAAACCTTCCTAATATTTTAAAACAGAAATGAACAATCCTTTTTATTTTATATCCTTTGGGAGAGAAAGATTGATTCTTTTTGGAGCTAAGGGGTACGGGTTATTAGATTTACATGTGTGAAGAATTGATGGAAGAAAGCTCAGCTGAAAGAAATGAATTTTGTATTTAGTGTCAGCTGAAAGAAATGAATTTTGTATTTAGTGCTGAAAGCAATAAAAGGTCATTTCTCAGCCAAGCACCTGTGCAAATTCTGTGATCCATATTCACAAACCTCTTCCTGCAGCACAGCAAATTTATTTGTTCTAGTGAGAAAACATTATTGTTGGGATCTTGCAGTCACTGTGAGAACTGATGTCTGGGAAATAGATCTGATCTCACAAAGCCCTCCAAAGACCAGCAGATTTGCCTTAAACTGGGAACAGACTGAATTCCAGATGCTGGAATTACATCTTCATGGAAACAGTATGAGATAAAGCAACTGATTCTGATTAAAGATACACATTAGTTTCTTTCTAACGTTTGTTGTCTACAGCCTTTTTTTGTGTGTGTGTGCTTTAGTTCTTCTGAGCTTGAAATTTGACAAGTAAGTTCTTAAGAGAGAAGGTTATACTGAGAAATGGCATCTCTTTTTTAACTATAAAGAGAAAAGGAAGAATCATTGCCTTATGCAGCTTTCTTATCTAATCCATTCATATCACCATTAGTGGTACTGGTAGGAAATGAAGTAGCTGGAAGAACAAAGTCCTTGGTTCTAAGCTGTGGATTGTGGATTGCATCAGTCCAAGAAAAAACTTGCTGCACTTTATGAGGGTTGAAAAGCAGACTATATAAATATAACTTAAGGTTTTTTGGCTACAGTGAGCTACTGATTTACCCCGTTTCTTGACAATGAAATATGTTAAGGTTCTTTATGGTACAGAAGTATAGTTCAAAATGAAAAAAGCCAGTGTACAGTGCATCAAGGTCCCAAATTTGAGGAACACACACAAACACGTATTGAGACTTGTACAGTGTTGTCCAGAGTTTCAGAAATAGCTGCATGTGGACATGCACAGCATCCATACCCTTTATCTCTCTTTAGCTGGCCATGGTGTTAATTATGCAGGAACAAACAGGCAAGAGTAATAAACAGTCTGGTAAAACAATTATGGCAGAGGGCTTTTGCCTGATACAAGTTCTAAGAAGGAATTGCAAATTACAGTTAGGTAGGCAGGTAGCTAGGTAACTAGGTAGCCAGGTAAGTAGATGGTTAGTTATTGAAACAATATGTGCCACTGCCTGAAAAAAAAAGCTTCAGAAACTAATGTCATTAAGTACACAGAAAAATTGTCAGTTTTCTTGGTAAGGAAGGTTATGCTTAAGAAATTTCCCCTGTGAATATTCATAACAGTGTTGGTACTTCACAAAAAGACTGTTGAAGTGATGGAGAGTAATGTTAGTATGAATTCACATCCCACATTTTAGGTTCTTATAAATATCTAACTGGAAATTCACATTTACAATACAAATACATTCCCTGTTTCTCAGAGACAGACAACTACCTTTTGTCCAGTTCTGGGCCCCTCAGTTTGGGAAGGACATTGAGGCACTTGAGTGCATCCAGAGGAGGGCAACGAGGCTGGTGAAGGGCTTAGAACACAAACCCTGTGAGGAACGACTGAGGGAGCTGGGAGTGTTTACCCTGGAGAAAAGGAGACTCAGAGGTGACCTTTTCACTCTCTATTTCCTGAAAGATGGCTGTAGTCATGTGAGGTCAGTCTCATTCTCCAGGCAGCGACTGACAGAACCAGAGGGCACAGTCTTAAGCTGAGCCAAAGGAAATATAGGTTGGATATTAGGAAAACGTTTTGTACGGAAAGAGTGATAAAGTTCTGGAATGGTCTGCCCAGGGACGTGGTGGAGTCACCATCTCTGCACATGTTTAAAAGAAGACTGGATGTGGCACTCACTGCCATGGTTTAGTTGAGGTGTGTGGGCATGGGTTGGACTCAATGATCCTGAAGGTCTCTTCCAGCCTAGTGATTCTGTATGATTCTGTGAATCTGTCGTTGACTGACAGAGGGCTTGAGCTCTCCACTTTTATTCTTCTGACATTCAAGAACAAAATTAGTGGGATAAATATTCTCCATTGTCTCATAATGATTCCCTGATTGCTTTTTGTTTTTTTGTTTTGGGGGGTTTTGTTTACTTTGATTTGTTTAAGGTTTGTGTGTGAGAGAGAGAGTGAGTCAAAAGATTGATTTTTATAACTGCCTTTAGAATTCTAATTAAACTAGGATTCTGCTCTTCTCTTCTACATCATCATCAGTAATAAATATTCTTCAGCTGGAATTCATCTGTCAAGTTTGGTGACGATATATGGACCAGAGTGAAATCCCATGCAGTCTTTGAAAACTGTCCTGGTTTCACAGTGCTGATATTACAAAACCTTTGTTTTATTCAGTAAAATGAGCAGATATACATTATTTACATAAGGGGAATAGATCTACTGGGTATGAATATGGGGGTTTTATAAACCTTTTTCAAGCTGTAACTGTGCTTTAAATCTTCGAAAGTGGTGACATGGCTGGTTTGACAGCATCACCACTTTAAACCTTATAACACCACTGCAGGGTATATTAACACACCTAGCTTTGCCATAAAGGAGAGGATCACACTCAAACCCTGAAGTAATATAGTAAGTGCTTCAACAAGCATCGTCAGCAACTAACCACCGACCCACCCTCTGCCTGGGATAAGCATTTCTTGCCAGTGAATTTCACTTATCTTCTTCTTAAGAAAGCAATTGATTGTGAAAGAAGGGGAGTTTTATGTATTAATGGTGCACTTGAAACTATATTTAGAGTACAAATTTGTTTTTTCCATGATGTCACATACACAACCCCCCCAATTATTCTTACAGTTCAGATGCATACGATCATTCAGCATATTTTCTCATAACACTAATATGTAACATGACATGCTTTAGCTTAGTATTTTTAGCTTTAGATTTTCTAGATTGATTCTTCAGGGTGAAGAGTCGACATTTTCTCCTGCCTAGCATAAGCAGATGTTCATGTGTGTACATATTTATGGTATATACATTGCAATTTTCTTCGAAAAAAATGAGCCTTGCATGCATTTGTGACTTAATTATGTTTTGAATGTAATAGTTCTCTGGAAAATGTCGTTCCACTCAACATATTTCCAAGAATTCATCTAAAGAAACAAGCCATTTAAATTTCTGTCCAGTAAATGTCTGTTTCATACTTGTATATATATGAGACTCTGGAATTCACCTTAATAAGCTTTGCAAAAATGTGTTTTCATAATAACAAAATTTAAACATTCCTGGCAAAATAGTAGTGAATAGTGAATTTTATTTCACTGAGTCTCCATGTAGGCTTAAAATCACAGGATCTGCTTACAGGGTGCCAAGAATATATACTATGGAATCAGTCCTATTACTAGAACTTAAGCACTGCTGGTGAAATAAGAACTGGGCATATGGTGATTATGCAGAGCTGTAGTGAAAAACCACAATGAGTAAAACATTTTTGTGCTGTTACTACTTAAACTCATCACAACTCTAAAAACAGCAAGAGCCATCACCCCTTTAGGTTAATATGTCATAGGAAATAAACAATACTAACCCATGTCTTAGTAGTTTTTTACAGTGAAACATTGAATGTTGGTAGGCACCAACAATATAATTATTTTCTTTACTGAATCTGAGAGAAAAACTAGAAAGATTCCTAAAGACTGCTAGCTCCAACAATTATGTCCAAGGAATATAGTAATGTGTTGTATCTAATTATTTTTCCAGCATATTCTGGACTGCTTCTTTATTCAGAAATGGCGTTGTACAATATTCTCCAGCAATTTATTCTGTTTCCCATTCTTTACTGTGAAATTTTATGTGATTACATATATATTTTATATAAATAAATACAAATACAAATATAAACACAGATATAAATATAGATATAAATATAGATATAATACATTTAACTTGCTTCCTTTGAATGAAGTCTGCTCTGTTTTGTTCTGTGCCTGGTGGCATGAAGAAGTTTGCCCCATCCTCTTCATCAGCAGAAAGTACCAGTGATCTGTGTCTACAACTTCATGCTTTTCCACCCCTGTCTCACAAGCCTGAAATTTTTATCAATGAGACTTTGCTTAGAATATTGATCTTTTTAATAAATGAGTCTTCTTTTGTTACTGGAAACCTGTGTTTTATAATTCTATAAATGGTCTTTCTTTCTAATATGGCATCAATATGAGGCCAAGAAAAATTGAAAATTTTTCAATTTTTTGGAAAAAAATTCTTTGAAATTATATCCCCATGAGTAATCTTTAGTTTAGAAGACATTATAACCTTGAAGTGCAGTAAATATGTTGTTGCCATTGAAAATAACACACCACATTAAGCACACAGCACATGCTTCACTGATTGTTGGACAATATTTGGACTTCTCTGGGCCTTTCTGGAGCCATGTTTTAGTTTGTGCATCTAAACACAATTCTCTAATGACCGGAGGACTCATACATTTTAAACTCTTGTACAACTCTGTGGTGTATATATGTTACTAAGGTACAAAAATATACATATCTGTAATGCACATTTATGGATGTATAACATAGAGGTTGTAATAATAAGCACTTACTGTGCGCAAAGGAGCTACCAATGATCCTGGGTAAAATGCTGTGGAGGGAAGTATGGGCATGACTTGGTAAGAGGGGCAGAGAAGGGTAGGTGGGTAGGACAGTAATAATAATTCTGTGGTTATTGTGTTAAGATTTAATCAGACTAACAATATAATTCTTGAGTATGTTCCTTTTGCCCGTAGAAGATTTTGAGTCTAATTAACCAATAAAAATAAAACCCTCTGTAACTTGGTGCAATAAATTGATAATAAAATACATATAAGACTAGGTATTTCCAACTTGTAAGTGGTTTCAAAATACACTTCTCAGCAATATTTTTATATTCATCTTTCATTTGTTAATGAAAAGCAAGGAACACTTACTGGTTACTTAAAACAAGCTAGTGAAAGTAATCAAAAATTCTTTTGCCTGTGAAAAGTTTTTCAGTCAAAGATCTGAGCCACTCATTCAGTAGCACAAAATTGAAATTTAAAGATCAAATCACTGCAAGAATGCAAAGTTTTTTCTGTTCTTCTATATAAAGTATTTTATTTCATGGTTCATTATAAATCAAGGCTGTGCCCACACTTACTAATTGCAGTGTTCTCTTGTTGGTCCTGTTTGGAAAGGATGCTGATTGCTTTAGCACATACAGGATCCAGATTAATTTATTTCTTGAAGGGAGAGCTGAGTAGAATTATCAATTATCTTTTTGTAAATGTTTGGTATAGTGCACCTTTACTTTTAACTTCAAAATTGCTGCTTGTTATTTATCTTTGAGGTTTGGAAGCCTCCCTTATAGAAGTAAAAATATGAGAGATGAGCAGTGTCACACTCAATTGAATGATAATTTTTTTTGTGTTTTGTGAATGGGGAAACTATAAGACTGCTTCTTAGTTCTGCTGCTAGGGAGGCTGGAAAAGGGGAAATAAAATGTCAGATTGGGTGACTGTTTTCCTTTTCTGTTGCATTATGTTGTACGTTAGAGCAGACCTGTTGCTAGTAAATATTTCCATAGCATTACAGCAAACAATCATACTCTGATTACAAAATCTGATGATTTAACTTTTTGAGACATTCTCCTTTAAGAATTAAACAATTGCAGGAAAGTTTGAGAGAAAAGGGTGTCAGGAGCACAGAAAAGAGCAATCTTCCCAGATTTGCTTATACAGGTACATGATCTCCAAAGACTGTGGTGGTGTATAAGACAGTGGGCAGATAAAGGCCCACTGTGGTTATTTTTTGGTGCTAGTGATCAAAATGCTGAACCAGTGTGATTACTTCAATCCCTGCAACGTGGTATTAGCTACTTCAAAGCTATACTCTTTTTGTTATGATGAATGTGCGCTGAAGTAAAAGCTTCTGACGCAATATAAAAACAAAAGCCATGCTAACTTTCATGTAATTAACACAATGAAATTCATCTCTAACTTCAGAAGACCTCAGTGTAAATGTTCTGTCAAAGCTACAAATTGGAAATCCCTTTATAATCACTAGAAACAGAATATAATTTAAATATTTGCTCTAAGATGAATTATCTCTTTGACTCCATTGATCATGGACTGATTTTTATTGCTTCCAAAGGAAGCTTAAGGTGGGTAGTTGAGATAGAGATTTCTGGTTGAATATTTCTACACTAATCAGATAGCCCATTACACTGAAGATATTGTATTGGCAAAACAGAAACGTACCTTATACACAAAGCTACAAATTTATCACTAGTGTCAATGAAATCTTAAAAGACTAATGAAATAAATGTTAGTACAGATCTAATTAGTTTATGAAAAACAAAAGAGAAAGAAAATAAACTATTACAAAAAAATGTTTAACAAAAATAAATAAATACAATAGGTACAATAGAATTCAAAAACTTATATGCACTTTTTCATTTCATGTACCTATTAAATTTCTCTGCTCTTACACTCATCCATCCAAAACCTTCTGAATCCTTAGGTAAGCAACTTCAGTCTGACTGGAGGTGGAAGGGCAATTTATTTAAAAGTATCTGACAGTGTCCCACACTGTTTAACAGGAAGACAGTGATGATGTTCATTATTTTTTTCCTCAGGAAAAAAAAAAGTGAAATCAATGACAATGGTGTCCTTTTCCTCACTGTAGGGTCTACATGGGGCTAATTGGTAACATGCTTTACACCTTTGCCTTCATTGGTCTGCAAGTATATGTCACACTGAAATTTCCTGTATACAGTGTGGGTTAGAGATGTTCAGTACTTGTTTACTGTTCTTTTTGTTACCCTTAGATTTGTTTTACCCGGCTCCCATGGTTGCATTTCTTTGCCTGCTCTTGGGTGAGCTGTCTCTAACTCTGGGGTCTTCAATGCCAACCTCTCTCTTCTCATTCCATGCCTGCTCTCTCCTGCATTCTATTCCTTGTCCTCCACTTCAACAGCTCTGCTGTCATACTAGGTCTGTGTTTCTCTACCTTGCATCATTATGCCTCAGTCTTGAATAATCTAGTTTACCCAGAATAGCTGTTTGTTACTACTGTATATATTAAAAATATTGTTATACCATAGAAAATATGGTTATACCATAAGAAATAAAATTAGGCATATCTGCCTGGTCACTGGAGAAATTTCTGTTGCAACTAAATATGCCAAAACAAAGCTCCAGGAAACAAAACCCAAGTTTGGACAAATCATGCCTGAGGAATTTCAGCCCTGAGGACTTTGAGCATCAGTGGCCAGCTCAAAGACATGGCAGAATTGCATGTCTTGGCTATATATTGGCTGTAGCAAGGAAATACTTGTGGAGGCAATAGTAGGAGGACCACAATCATGAGAAGAAGGACATTTTTCTATGTAAGCCTCTAGGATTTGTGACATTTAGAGTAATGAGGATGTCAAGATTCTATCTGGGATTTCAAAAATGGATTTTCCTGCTGTATAAAGAGTATGAGTACTTTGCAATGATATGTTAGATTATGAGAAACTGATGGTTAGTTCTATTTTCTTCTCAGGTTGCTGAGATTCTCTTTGCACAAATTGAACAGCATTAGCTCCATTAAGCCAGCCCAGCCCACCCTGCAAAAAAGACACCATGACTATTGCCAATAGCTTGAATATGAAGGAACATAAAAAGCAAACCTGTAAAGGTGTGATGAAAAGATGTAGAAAATGTGGGGGCCAAATTGATAAATTTCAATATAAGCCCAGCTGAAATTTTGAAAAGTTCTTTAGCTAGTTTAAACATGGATCTACCCCATGTATGAATGGGAAAAAAATTATTCTGAGCTCTAAAGAGAAAAACAATACCTTATTGTGACAGGCAATTATAAAGTGAGCTTTAGCAAGGATTCCTGAAAAGGGGGAAAATGAGATTTTTTTTCAAGAAACTGTTCCAATTAGATTGATTCAATGAGATTGATTCAAAGGAAATTTCTGTTGAGTTTCCTTTTTTTTTTTTTTTGTCCAAAAATCTGCATGAGCAGGATTTTGTGGAAAAAGGAGTCCCAAATGACTGCAGAAGGGAAAGAGTTAGAGAGGACATTTATGGATGAAGAGAGGGTGTAGAAAGAGGGTAGCAAAAACCACTGAACTGTGCAGTGTGAGCTATCATTAAAAGGAAGCAAGACCCTTTTAGCATATTCCTGACCTGCTCAGCAAGGATATTGCACAGCAAGAGGTAGTGCATTACAGCCAGCAGCTGAAGGAGGCTGACATCCAGCAGCTCCTGCAGGATGCTGGCAGCAGTGGGTGGGTCCACTGATCCATTGGAACAATGTAAAATTCAGAGAATGTTCGTCAAAATTTCATCCATAACCATTAAAAAAAATCCCTGTTGTGACACACAATGGAAGGCATTAGAAAATTATTAAAAATATTAAAATTGGGAAGATTGGTCTTTATGCCATGGTAAGTCAGATGCCAGGTATTGTATTTTGATTTTACAGAAAGAAAGCAATATGGAGCTTGAACTACCATGCTAGTCAACCCTCTCATATCTTCAAGGTGGTTTTTGCTGTTTTTCTAAAAATCTTGATGTATTTGTTGAGAAATAATTACTAGAAACAGGTAAAATTTAGAAATGTGTTGGGGTAAAAAACTAAGCACAGAATTAGAGTGATGCTCCTACCAACCACCAATGTAAGCAATTATAATGCAAAAAGCATCTGAAGCAATTTAAAGCCTTCAATTGAAGTTCTTATCTACTGTCTAGTTAGAACAACTGCAGTAACATGAATGGGTTTCCTTGCCACATTTGGTATGATTTTTATCCCAAATGAAATCCAATTAGAGTCAGAAAGAGGTGATGTCCTTTTTAAAATGTGATGGATTTTTCTTTGGTATTTTTTTAA
This sequence comes from Melospiza georgiana, assembly GCF_028018845.1. Lineage (NCBI taxonomy): Eukaryota > Metazoa > Chordata > Aves > Passeriformes > Passerellidae > Melospiza > Melospiza georgiana. The sequence goes on along the minus strand of NC_080430.1, from coordinate 87,149,432 downwards.
TCATCCCTGCTAATATTCATAAAATTAATGAATAAATTACTAAACTGTACTTGTTAATAAAACTGAAGACGGCATAATTCTTGGCTATTAACTCTACAGACTTGATACAGAAAATAAAGGTGATTTTACCAATTATCTTCCCCATTTTCATTAGATTTTCATATGTTATTATGAAGAATGTACAATAATGACCAATTCTCTGTAAGTCAGTTTTTCCAAAAAAAAGAAATTTATTCAATCCTTCTGAAAATGTTTACATATGAAAACTTTCAAATTTGCAAGTAAATTAATGTCCTGAATATTTCTTACATTTAAATTTAATTTAAGGGGCAACAAATGAACATATAGAGGTTTAATCAATTTTTTCAAATCTCACTGCAATGGCAATGCATTGGCTCGGTTACAGTTAAATCTGTGAACAGACATTATGTTAACGAAATCATTAGAGCTCTGTTCTTTGAAATGTTACTTGAAAAGCTGTTCCACAAAGCTCTTCACATTGTGAGATTAAGACAAAGACTGAAAATATTCGCCCTCAGACATAAAGGACTGTGAAGGAGATAGTGCAATAGGCAGATATCAGAATTCAGTTTAATTCTGAAAGTCTAGATTCATAGTGGCATTAAGAGGCCAGCAAATATGTTTGGGATGGTTTCATCACAAAGTCCAAATGAAAGATAAATATATTTTCAAGTTGGGGACTTTTTTTTAATTTTATTTTATACCAACCAGTGTTTGGTTGCCTTCCAAAATAACCCGGTGCTGATACTTTCCATTCTGTCATCTAATTTATTCCATTTATTTTAAGAGTTTAATTATTATTTTAAAAAACCCCGTAGCTATGATGTCTTTACAATATAGAGCATATACTCCAACCTGCCACCTTTGTGTACAAAAGTCACTCCAAGTTGTTTCTTAAAACAGGAATGCAGGAATTATGACAAGTTGTTGTGAGACAATTTGTTCTCTTGAAAGTCTGGAGGCAGTTCTTTATTACTTTGTAGAGCCACAGTATCAGAAATGTTTTCTTAATGATTCTTACGTCATGGACAATCTGATCTTTGTCCATTACAGAGTCAATAAACCAGTTCCATGCTATAGCTTATCTTGACTTTCACTAGGTGAAATTGAGGTTCAATCAACCATTAAGATTTTTGGTTGCAATCTTTTTTACTAATCTTACTCAAACAGAATTTGGAGACCAAACAAATGTAAATATATGTTTATTAACTAAAGTACAGGAATTCTAGTATTCCAGTCTCTCCTAGGAGCTCCTTCAGCTCTCCTCCACCATTGTCTGAAATGTAAGGAACTTACACACACCTGCCATACTCCTTCATTTTGGTTTCTCCAAAGCCAGAGGGAATCTGTAGCATTGCAAAGGAGTTTGCATTGTGAGTTATGCCCAGTCTGTCCCAACTCTTTTTTATGCTACATATCAGGGTCTGCCCACTGTGCAGGTATGCTGTGTTTTATGATTTTGAGGACATGAAGTTGTCATCCAACAGGGCAAACCAGGAGGAACTTCAGCCTTGTAGAGGTATTTTATGACTACATCTAAGAACATATCCATATTTCTTCCTAGGTTGTTTGTCATGGTTTTGTTTGTTGTTTTTTTTTTTCCAGTAAGCATCCTAACGTCTTGTTGAAATAAGTGAGGACTGCATTTCCTTCACAGTTATCTAAAACAGGACTCACATTTGCCAGCTCATATGAGGATTTAAGAGATTAACTTTTTGCAATCAGGCATATTTTTTAATAGGTGGAAATGTGCAGGCTGAAAGTGTAGCAGCAATATAAAATGCTACGTACAGATAAGCAGGCCGAACTGTGATTCTTATGAGATTCAACTGTGCAGTTTCTTCACTCACTGTGGATGTTACAGGTGAATAGCCAATGGTAAAATCTGACCCAGTAGCTCACCCTTTTCTGTAAAATCCATATCCGTATTCCTAATATATGTGTGCTTTCCTTTCTTTTCCTAATGCCTCAGTACAGTATTACATTACAGCTGGGTACTCACGGGAACACAGGACAGTGTGATATTGGCAGCAGCACACTGTGCAGCCAGCACAGCCGTGGTGAGTCACAGCAACAGTCAATCAATACTGTAAATTACAGTGTTTAACATTGCAACCGTGCTGTCACATACTCTTCTGTACTTCTGTCGATGCTTATCTTATGCTCCCTAATGCATGACCTCTTCTCTACAAAATTCATGGAAGTCAATGAAAAAAACATACTGGTATCATTTACTGGATATAAACTCAATAAAAATAAAGCAGAAGTAATATTCTTACTTTTTTTTTTCTTCCCCTGAAGCCCTTCTGGAGTGGCACAAGAACTCCACAAGGAACAGAATTCTCCCAAATTTCTGTGTGTATTTAAACTGTGATATCCCCTTTTGCTCTGCAGTGTTGGACTGGAAAACCATAACTTTGAGCATCTTCAACTGATATATTTTCGAAAGAGAGCATAAAGTAGAGGACAGATAAGTGGAAAGCTGACATGCTACAAGGCAACTCTGAGTAGAGACGTGCTGCTCATTGCTCTCAGAAAGATGCAAAATATACTTCCTGTTAGTGTTATTGTATTTACAGAACCATGTTTAAATAGTTATTAAACTTTCAGTACTGGCTAGGTAGTGAATAGTCAGTTCTAGCACCTGCAGCACTTCTGATGTTGATGAATCTACAGATATTCAACTTTTGGGGGCCCCTTATGGTAGCAAGACCCTGTTTTCAAAATTATGAGTTCCCAGTAGACACAGGATTAATCACAGCAGCTTTTATTGCTGTAGTGTTTAGGCACCTCAGTTTCATTGAGCCATGGGCCCACTTCTGATCCATGCAGAAACTTAAGCATGACTGTATTAAAGGTGTTTCTTGATTAAATGCTTCTGATAAATTATTAATAGTTATTACCTATTGAGTTCAATTGTGGACTTGATATTTGAGTGAAATTTAGATATGTTTCACCCTTGTCCTTATTGCAATATGAGATACAATTTATGAGAATTGGACACAGAAGTAGTAATTTGACTCCTATTCCAGAGCAACAATTATTTATTCACTAACTAAATTAACACAATGAAAAAGACCTCAGTAAATACATTTCTGGCTCCTTAGGGTAAACTCCTGGTCTTGAAATAAGAAGCCCTGAACTTAGCTTTTTTTTTTCCTTTTAGCAGTCACTATGATGATCATAAGTAAATGCCTCTTTCCTTTAGTTTTAATGTCTGTTAAGTATAGCTAATGATCTTCACCCCCTTCAGCAGAGTGGATTAATAAAGGTATGTGAGAAAGTCTACACTGTAGAGTTATATAATTTTATTATTTTGAAGGCATTAAATATTTGAAGATCAAAAACATCAAGTGCCAAAGAGTTAAATGAGGAGGAAAATAAATTCTTGCTTTCCTGGATCTTTGCACAAAGCATCTGTATATTATCATGTCCTTTTGAAGTCAAAGGCAAAATTCTCATGGGCTGTAAGGGACCTAGGTTTTGTCTCATGGTTTCTAACATAACAGGAGAGTTCATAGATCTGACCTAATACTGAAGTCGAAAGCCCTAGTGAAACTAAAGAAGCAGCCTGTAGCTACCCTTGTTTAAAGAAAAAAGTAGGGAAGGGAAAAAAATAAAAGACAAAAGATGAACAACAAGCATGGAGAGAGAGAGTGGCCCAAAGATCCTGCTCAAAAGACTCAGGCTGTGCACAATGCAGCTATAAATTGCTAAAAGATAAGCTTTCTTGTGAGTTGTCTTGTACTTGCCACTTCTTACTGAGCAGGAAATACCCTAAGGACAGCCTATCATCTGTTGAAGCGTTTTGTCATTTCTGTACCTGGGAGTCAGAGTAGGAAATATACAGCAACAAAACAATCATTACAGATTCACAGGAATAACAATAATAATAGTAGTAATAAAGAACACCTGTGGAAAAACTCTCTTTGGATGACCTATTCACATTATGTACTGTAACCCTCTAAAGAAGCTGCAAATATTGTAGTACTCTGCTCTATTGTCAATGAACTTCGTGTCTCAAAAAGTTCCATGCCATAGGACAAGATTGTTAGCTCTAGGCTTGCTCTTTAATATGACATCTTTTTCCTTTAATCTAAATTTCCAAATTCTGCTCAAAAAAATGCTTCCAGTGCTGCAGGCAATATAGATGTATTGTTTCTATTTATATAGAAAAAAAGATTAATACTTGGGTTGACGTGTATAATGCAGCCCTTCCAGCAAAGCAGGGTTAGTAAAGTACCTTTCCGTCAGTCAATGGAAATAAAAGACACAAAGGCCAAGCGTCAACCAGAAATGTGACAGGCAGTGCTTAAGTATTCTCTTCTGGGCTACTGTCCAGGCCTTCAGGCAGCTCTTGTCTATGTGGAAGAGCAGATGGGACCATAACCCCACATCTTGTCCCGTACTAGACAATGCACAGCAATTGTTCTGTTAAGGAGAGTAAATGGGAAAAAGAAAGTTACCACCCACATCTTGCTTATGGCAGGGGAGAAACTTGCAAATGTATATTTGCTGAGGCCACTTAAAAAATTTTGAGGAGTTGAAAATCCAAAGATATGAAGTCTCTGTCACCAGGCCGGCTACAGAACTGGTCGGCATCTGGTTTACTCTGATTTCTTGTGAGCTAGACCTTAGAGAAGAGTCAATGGGCTATTTGTAAGGTGTCTGTGAAGGATACCTGAGTGTCAGTATAGCTCAAATTAGCTGTTTCTAAAAGAATGATCTTTGTGTAGCTGGAACAGCTGTATTACCTGAAAGCTGAGTTAAAATTATGTAGTGCATTTTAAAATATTCAGGCCAAGAGACTTTGCACCACATACTCATGAAGGTATGTGGTTTATTGTAATTCAAAGAATTACAGTAAGAATTTCCAAATCATTTGGCAGGGTAGTGCACTGTAACTGTGCATAGCATGTTAAGTAGGAATACCTAAATGATATTCTGCTCCTACTGTGTGTTGCTGCCTATTAAGGAGTAGTTTTATAAAGAACAAGCATATAATTTCAGATAATTTCTGACTCCTGAGAGCATTACAGACCTTTTGACTAATTCAAGTGACCTTTTTCATTTGATCCACAAGTAGGCAGTTAATAAACAAGATAATACCTCAGGTTCTAGAGACTAGAAAGGAGATACTTTGTCAACATGTAGAATCCAAACTCATCCATGAGATGTTCAGACCTTTTCTTCATATCAACTCGTTCATTCCTGGACAGAATAATTTGACCCTGAGAATAAAAGTAAGATTGTCCAGAAGTTTATTTATTTTTGTTTGGTTGGTTTTTCTTTCATACATTTCAAATATTTTAATCTTTCTTTCCAACCAGCTTTCCTTCCCAGGTCATGCTCTTGTGCTGGCCAAAGAATAATGTACAATTTACTTGATTTTATATATGGTAGAAAAAGTTGGAGGCTGAGAAATATCTCTGTTTTACTAATATCATTGTACTGACCTTTTTCACAGTAAGAATTAGTAGCCTGATAGAAGCTAATGCTGCTTTTAGCCAAATACCTAAGGATGTTCATTTAATACATGCTTTATTCTAAGTTTTGCTTAATCAACAACAATTTAATGGTAATAGGGCAAAAAAAAAGTTTTAGTAAAATATATCTGTGTTGTACAACAATTTAGACAACCAAAGGTCCCAGTTTTGGGACTTTCCATTCTCTTTTTAAGGATAGTTTCTAGTCAGCAATCAGGGATGATCAGAAGTGGGGAGTAGGATAGCCGTAGTTGCCTTTTTCTCCACTGCTGCCTCTTCTTCTCATGTCAAATTGCCCACCTTAGTACACCAGGTTCACTTAAATCTTAACCTTTTTTTTTACAGAAGAGAGAAAATAGTTTTCTCAAGGTCAGTTTCCTGAAGTAGCAATTGATTTTTATAACAATATGAGCTTTTGTGTTTTTGCATCATAGACTAATCTGTAAGAGATAATGGGTGGACGTTCCAAGAAACCCTATTTCACTATACAGTGATATAAATATATGTTTGCACCAGTCCCAAAAATAGAATTTCAGCATATTATTTTTAAAGGTTTCACTTGAAGATCAATTTAATCATGTTCATTTGCTTAAGATTTTTTTTTCAGAGGAAGAACATGGAGTAATTTAATCACATAATAAATTTTTGTTTATCAAGTCTATTAAAGGTTTTCTTTGGTGGTGGTAGTGAAGATCCAGACATTGAAGATCCAGACATCATCCTTGCTCTACTACAGATTCAAAAGAGATTGTATACTGCAGTTTGGATCCTGCATTTTGGGTATGTTCTACTCATTCTTGTGTTTAAATTGAAAAAGCAATATACTTTCTTTCTCAAAATCACCAGTGCTTACAAAGTGTTTTTAACTCTCTATCCACTATTAAGCACATTCATTGTTCCTGCTTAAATCCTACTTGAGTCAGTCTGCTGAGGTAAGCATGCCTTGCTGGGGAAGGATGGAAATGTGCAATGGTCAAAGTCAGGATAAGTACAAGTGAGCAAGAGATTTGTGACAAAGAGTGTTCAGTCTACTGAGTTTTCTTTTTTCTCTTTGCAAGGAACACTAGTTAAAGTAGCTGGAAGAATTTTTTCATCACTGTATTTTTTGAGTTGCTCCCAATGGTATTAACCATTTGGCATCTCTTAACACAGTATGTCTTAAATATGTTTTATCTCTGCAAACATTGATGCTTGCAGAAGTTGTTCCCATTTAATAGAGATTCCATTATTAATTTTGGAATTGTAAATGTATTTAAAAATAATTCTCCTAAACTAATACTGAAAACAGTCCATTTGCAATTCAGGAGGGAGGCTCTAAAGGTTTGTTGTTACTCAAAAGCAATGCAATTCTATTGACCAATATCAATAATTCACAGAGTCGGGTCAGGAACTATAGTTGCAAAGGGCATTGAATTAGGGATCTGTACTGTTCAAAAAAAAAAAATTTTGAAGCTGTTGACCACATGAGTCCAGAGAAGGATATTTAATCAATTTTGCACAGGCGGGTTAATGGCTGAAGGGCACAACTGTAATGCTCAACTTTCACAGAGTAGGAAAATCTTTAATGGCTCCCATTGTCCACTCAAATTTTGATACATTGAATTCTCAAGAATAGGATCATTCAGAAGAAAACAGAAAATTAGATGCCTCGTTAAGCAAGGGTATGATACTACAAAGACAGAGGAGGGCTAATACTTGTCAGTGGTGATTACTGGAGTAGAAATTAAATAATGGAAAGAGCTATTCTCACCTGTCGTCTACCAAGGTCTTAACTGCACAGATGAGCATATCTGGAAAACAGTCACTTCTGGCAGGCACCTCTTAATATTAAATGATGTGGAAAATTTTGGTCCTATAGATGAATTCTCAGAGACTCTATATAAAGGAAATCAGAATAAAATAAGAATTATTTCGAAATGTGTATTGGAAAGAGAGTATTTAGAGACAAGGTGAGAAATCACATGGGCCCATGAGGGCCCAGAGGAAAATGTGAAATCTGCAGTTTAATTCTCAAGAAACCAAAAGAAAAAATAAATAAAAATTTACATTTGAGAAAATATTCCATAGACATTTACCAAAACCTGTGAAGTTTTTGCAGGATAAGAAATTGGCAGATAGCTACTGAGCTAGTGAGTTTGTGCTAGTGAGATTTTGGTACAGAGATAAAAAAATCGTGGGTCTTTAATAAGCGGGTCTTTCCAGCAAGTCTGAGGAACTTTATAGATACTTATGTATTTGTGCCATTGGTCTTAGGTATTAGTAAATTTGCTGATTCTACTAGGTTGATTGTTTGCTAGTGACATTGCTTTGCTCTAAGTTGTGTGTTAGGCTGCATAAGGACACTGGAGAGAATTTGGCTTCATTGAGACAGTATTTCTTCTAGGGGCCTTTGGTGTGAACAGAAATCTGCAGTACATGGTCCTTTTGAGATCTGCAATGCAATTCTGTCATCCTAGGTAACAATTAAATATCAAAGTTTTGTTGGTTTTTTTGTTGTTTTTTTCATAGATACTGACATGAAATTAACTGGCATATCTTAAAAAAATGATAGAAATAATTGCTAAAGAAATTGATAGAAAACCTCAATAAATTAATAGCATTAAAAATCAGAAGGAGCAGATTGCTTTTACAAGTTAGCAATAACTTTGCAAAAAATGGCAAATAAAACATGGGCAATTTCATTACCACTTTCGGAGAAAAACAAATTCATTTGGAAATCCTGGAGAGGATACATAAGAAAGTGTGTGTCTACATGAGCATATGTATAATTGTACATACGCACCAACCACTTCAAGAAAATATATGTAGGTTGGTAGTTAAAGTCTTTTCACATACTTGTACAGACAGATCAGGTGGAAGAGGTGAGATTAGCCTTTTTCTACTTTGCAGGCTGTAGAGTGTTTCAAGAACCAGAGCTGCTGCCAGCATAATTTAGAGGGGCCAGGTTGCTGTGCTGTTGCAGATGCTTTTCCTGGGTTGCCTGTGGGTTGTTCTGCAACCTGCAGCTGTCAAGGGTATTTGGAGCAGCCACAGAGTTGTATGCCATCATTTCCCACTGCACAAAGTGGACTGAGGCTTGCATGAAAAGACCTTCAGTTTGGCTGCCTCTGGCTAGCATGTAATTTTTTATAGACCCAGAAAAATATGTGTGAATTTGCAAGTGTGTCTGTATGCAGATGAGTGGGTTGGGAATTTCTTCTCCCACAGAAGACCTTTCATCTCTAGTTCATTACACCTTCCACATTTTATAACAACCCCTTTCCATGGCATCAGGGATTTAATGTGTTGCATAGGAGCACTGTGCTTCATTTCATTCCCAATGTGGTCATGTAAAATTCTCAATAAAGCAGCCTTGCTGGCTAAGTAACCACTTTTGTTACATGGGTCCCAGGACAGGAGATGTGAGATATGGGGCCATCTGCCAGGCTGCACTCCTGTGCAGAGCCCGTGTGCAGAGTTTGCTCTCCCCACCAGAACAAATGCATCCCATCACTTCTATGGAGTAGGAAACAGATCATTGTGATAACTTAATTGAACAATAAGTGATATATATTTTTCCTCCTCATATTTTGTAACCAAAGTACGCTGGCATTAATTTTTTAGTATCTAAAACAAATGTACTCATTTTTCCTTGTGTTCAGTTACTGAGAACAAAAATGAACATTAACTTATATACTTCTATCAAAGTAAGTTATTTTATACCTACCTTCTCTGGAAAGCAAAATAAAGTTTTGTCCAGTTGCATTACTTTGGTTTTATTTTTCCTGGTCTCACAGTCTAAATACTGTTAGGGAAAAATCTGGAAGCACTTCAAAGCCAAGAAAACAGTGAAATTCTTTGTGGCAAATTATATGCTGTGAGCACAGAGGAATTTATTGTGGAAGATTAGATAGATAGATAGATAGATAGATAGATAGATAGATAGATAGATAGATAGATAGATAGATAGATAGATATTCATGGTTCCTTTTCTGTCAGAAATTCATTTGTGTGTATACATGTAAGCATATTTATCCCAATGATAATTTACAATCAATGAAAATGTGTACACATATTTATTTGGATAATCATCCCTGGGTTATTAATTTTCTCTCAAGCTAGACTTTGCAAAATGCTCTGAGGAAGCTCAGTCTGCAAGTTACGCTGAAGTTCAATAGGATGTGGGCACCTAACTGGTTTAGACAGCACTGAAAATACATAAGACACAGATGTATGTTTGCATTTATATAAAGTGTCAGTACAGCAGAAATTCCAGTGTCAATGAATTAAAAAGGTTATGTCAGTTTAGGGCAGTTGTGCGGTGCAGAAAACCAATGCAAAGGAGTAGTATGCAATATAACCACAGTCACTGCTCTATTTTATTAAGGAGGAAAAGATCACAGCTGTGATATCTGAAGAAGACCACAAAGACCCTTTCCTGAGGACTGTAATGAGAACAGGTTATGTTACTACTAAGTTCCACATTCTCATTACAAGCTTTTTAATGAGAAAGGATTAATTTTCTGCCATTTTCCATTCTCATTACTACTCAGTCAAGGGAATGAGATATCAGGAGTTTAATGTCTAATTTATATTCAATGAATCATAATAGTGAGCTGCACTCTTTTGACCTTTTCAATATTTTATACTTTGATTGGGTGGTCACTTGACTCCTGCATTGTTTATAGCCTTATTATAGTAGCTTATAGAAGAAAAAGTGTACTGGCTACCCAATCAAAACAAAAGAATAACAGAATGGCCAATTTAATACCACTCACATGTATCAGTTCAAGAATATAAACAGCATCAAACTTTGGAAATCTTTTTTCTGACAGAACTACAAGAATTAAAATTACACTCCAGTGCATGTGATCAACCTTGCAACCATGAATGGGGAGTAGAAGAGAAGAGATATATTCTGTAGTGTCTGTGGTCACTTTTTCTTCCTCGTTAAGCATTCGGTTACACCCATTAACAGATTAAAGGGTAAAGATTAACAAAATACTTTGCCGTGATTATGTTTCCTTACCCTCGCTTTGCAAAGGCCAGTGAGTGCAGAAGGAGCAGGATGATGAACAATCAGGTCCATCGGACTGCCAGTAGCTAACACCATTTGAAATACTTATTAAATGTCTATGTGAAATACTTTAATATATTTTTGCAAGACTTGTCATTTACAAGTGAGATGATATAAAGACCAGCCAGGAAATTTTAAATCTATGAAAAATTGAACTGTAATGTCATACTGTTAAAAAAAATAAAAATCCACAAACAAAATTACCAAACCAATATGATGTATTTCAGTGCATCATTTGAAATTAGTAAACTACCAGAACTTTGGAATCAAACTTTCTCTAAAATGTACACTTAAAAAAATTTAAAAAAAATTAGATGCAATGAAAGCTTTTAATGTATTAGATTATTTCAGTCCAAAGATTAAAACAAACAAACAAGCAAATAAACAAACAAACAAACAAACAAAAAGAAAAAAAACTGAAAAAAAATAAAAAAAAAAAGCGCCAAAACCTACACCTTGCGAAGAACTGCATCATGAAAATATATCTAAATATATCTAATTTGTCCCTTGTTGATAGTGGATTGAGTGCAAATTTATGGATAAAGATATATTATGCCATGACTTGATTTGGAGTCCCTTGCAGAAGTCAGGAAACTCAAAATTTCTGGTAGTAAAACATTTGGGAAAGAAAGAGGTAGTTAAAAAATAAAAATCCATTCAATTATTTTTGTGTGCAGCTTTCAATCTATTTGTTGTAATTAACAGAGCCTGTTTACAGAGATTAGATAATTATTCTTTTAAACCTGACTAAATAATTAACTTATGTCAAACAAATAGCACTTCATTACTGGAAAGAAATATAATTGATGTTCTGCAACCCTCAATATAATAAACATACTATTCATTCCTTAACTATTAATTCTCAAAACTCATGTCCAACAGTCAGTAATAATTAATTTACCATACCATACATGTCTTACTAAATGTAAATTAAATCCAGTTTGAGACCCATTGTTTAAAGCATTACTCAGAATGCCATCGCTGGACTCCCCCAAAAGAAACATCATTTAATACAGTTTGTGAGGCCAGAGGGAGAAATAACAGATTGGGTAATGGGGACACTATCAGACTTGTGCCATTTTAACTGAAAGAAAAATTAATATATGAGATCCTTACAAGACAGATTAGAAAGAAGAAAGTGACAAAAGCAATAACGTGAATACTGAAGGGACTCTTCACCTTAAATGAGCCCAGGCAAATATATTTTAATCTCAATGATATCTAACTGAACTGCAAGAATTAAAAGATATGTGCCTAGCTTGGTAAAAGTAAACCAGAAGTCATTGCTGCAGACTGGGGTGAAGCCACCATTCCAAATAAAACACAATTATGTCCCTCACTGATATAGCCATTGCAGGTTTAAGGATCAGGAAATTAATTCAAATTCTAGAAAAGTGTTAGTTACAAGTATCCAAGTAGTAAATGAAAATATTTTGCACCAAGCATTATGAAAGAATTTCAGAGGGAGAGTATATAGGATGGAGCAGCTGCAACAAAAACTTGTTGGGCAAGTGGTAAAACAAATTAGAAAAATATGTCCAAGTATCAGTATCACTCAGAATGTGTGATCTGCTAAAGCTTGTCAAGAAATTTCAAAAGAAAGCTGTCTTTTTTGAGTGGTTCTTTGCCTTGCCATCATAGAAAACTCTTATCATTAAGCTGAAGTGATGCTTTCAATAGATTGATAAGGTAACTTCAGGATATAGTATTCACCATAAATTAAATGGAAACATTTTTAACATAATCCTTGCATATGATTGCTAGCGGTTAAAATTGGAGCAAACTATAGATATTCTTGCTCTTAAAAACTTCTGTATTCAGAATATGACAACCACAACATACTGTTTTTTAATTTTTTCTCATTAGCAACTGTATTTCTCTGATCTGACCCCTTTGTTGGAAGATTGAACAATACATGGTTACTGTAAAAGAACAGATACCTTTTGATAATACATACATGCTTTGAAACATTCTCTTTTACTTGACAAAGTATGCAGTAAAATCTGATGAATCAACAAATAATTATCTAGGGTAACTGGGAATATTCTGATGGGAGATTACTCTATATGTGGTATTTATTCAGTCCATTAATCATCCTATGCATGTTTCCTCGCACAGGTGGATTGGATTTATGCCTAGTTAACCACTTGGTTTGTCATGTTGTACTTAGCAGTATCAATAATGTGTGTAGACATATATAATGTATGCAGACATATATATGTAGAAATATATCAACACCATGTATAACTATGTTTATAGAGAAATAAAATCATAGAAACATTTAACTTAAAAAAGACCTTTAAGATCATCATGTCCACCTGTAGATAAATTTATGATGAAATTGTTTTTTATTGAAAATTAAACATTGTTCAGAAGTTGCTACATTAAAAAAAAAACCAACAAAATCCTCTTTCTCTTAATTCTGTTGACTCACACTTGTGTTTTCCTGGGTTTTTTTCTTCTTCTACTTCATTTTTCTTTGATAGCAATGGTAGTTAAAGATTCTTTGGGCCTTGTAAGGCTGAGTCATACCCAATATGTTTCCAAAGGGTCTAAGCCAGTTAAGAATCCCAAGTCCCATGGTCATAAATTAATTAGGCATTTGAATCAATAACCCTTGGGGTAGTCTTGCAAACACAGATGAGCCAATTTTAAATTTACTACCTCAGGTACTGGTAGCAATCTACTTTTGGCACCACTGAGTTTATTGCATTCTGTATTAAGTCAAATATTCCTCTGAGGATTTGAGCTTAAAACCATACTTCAGTTTTGGAACTTGGGACCAACTTGGGCTTCACTTGGGTGTCTTCATGAATTTTATTCTTTATCCCTAGGCAAACTAGCTTTTTCTACTTTGTGGTGGTGGGTTATCAATGATACATTTTGTATGGAGGCTTTATGTTCATAGTACCTTTCAGAGCAATTATAGAGCATCATGGGGTGAACACATCTGCTTCTAGTTTCTGGAGGTGAAGTCTTGCCAAGGATTCTAGTGGGCTCTCCATGAAAATATTTGGTCCTTTGTGCTCTTGTGCCATACTGTGAAGGTTAGGAAAATAGAGTAAACTTGTTCTTTATCTCCCAGCTAGATCCTTACCCTCTGCTGCCACTATACTTCGTAAAGTGGTTTTTTTTTAGCTTGTATAAAGGTCAAAGATAAAATGTTTTATTTGATCCAAAGAAATTCAGTAGTCAATTGATCTCCAGTGATTAGAAGGTAGCATGCAAAGTAGGAAGTAAAATGCATTCCTTTAGGTCTTCCTCAGAAATATACACCTGCCATTGAACAGGCTGATTTGAAGATTTTAATTTTGTTACACATAAAATCACGTTTATGTAATTTAATTTTATTTTAATTTTAGACGGTAAATATCTCAGCTCATATGACAAGGAAGACGTAATGCTAGAAGAAAGGACAGGACAACAGATTAAAGGTGACTTGCTCTTGAAAGTCTGAAAAACAAAGTTCTGATGAGCTCCTAAAAGATGGACCCTTCCTCCTACTACCAATTTACCCAAAATGGCACTCAGAATCACAGAAGTTGGAAGACAACCACAAAGATCATCAAATTCCAGCTCCTGGCCTTGCCCAGAAGTATTCCCAAGAGTCACACCCTATGCATGTGATTATTGTCCACATGCATCTTGAACTCTGTCAGGCTGGTGCTGTGACCAATTTCCTAGGGAGCCTGTTCCTGTGCCCAAACACCCTCTGCCTGGAAAGCCTTTTTCTAATATCCAATCCAACCATGCCGTCTCAATCTCAGGCCATTTCCTTAGATCCTGTAACTGAGCACCAGAGAAGGAGATGAGAGTCTGCCCCTCTTCTTTCCCTTATGAGGAAGTTGCAGACTGCAATGAGGTCTGTCCTCAGTCACCTCTTCTCCAGGATGAACAGGCTGAGTGACTTCAGCTGCTCCTCATTTGGCTTCCCCTCAAGGCCCTTCAATATCCTCATAGCCCTCCTCTGGATGCTTTCTAACAGTTCAATGTCTTTTTTATATTGTGACACCCAAAACTTCACACAGGACTTCAGATGAGGCAGTCCCAGCCCAGAGCAGGACAATCGCCTCCCTTGCCCGGCTGGTGATGCTGTGCCTGATGCACCCCAGGACAGGTTTTACCTTCCTGGCTGCCAGGGCACCGCTGGCTCATGGTCAACTTGCCATCAACCAGGACCCCCAGGCACCTTTCTGTAGTCCTACTTTCCAGCATCTCATTCCCCAGTGTGTACATTCATCCAAGGTTGCCCTATGCCAAGAGCAGAATCCAGCACTTGTCCTTGTTAAACTTCATATTTGCTCATTGTAGCTGAAGCAAAATTTCCATGTCCTTTCAACAGCATGCTATCTCAGAAATCTCTTAGCTCTGTAGCCCTATATAAAACTCTGGTCTGCTTTCAATTACTGTTTTTACAATGTCCTTTGTATCTTTTGTCTGCTCTATTTGAAACAGTATTTAATGCAGAAACAGGAAAAAAATTCTTTGCCCATGACCCCTAGGTTAGCCTACACCCAACAAAAATGAAAACAAGAAAGCCCCGAAAATACTGCAATTGACTAATCAACCAAATGAACAACCAACAAACCTTGTAAAAAACAAACAACTCAGCTCCAGAAAGGTAGAGTTTAAATTCTTTACCATTAACAATAGAATTCTTTTCTTGCATCTACACCATCTTTTACTAGACTTTTGCCCATCCCTTCTGCCAGCTCTGCTTTCCATAAACTCTTTCTTTCTGGAATAAACAGAATGAATGAATCTCAGCTTTAAATTTTTTAAAACAAATTTCTCTATTTACTTTTTTTTTTTTTGAGAGCAACTCCAGAACATGAGTTAGTGCTTTGAAAAAGCAAATAACAGAAATTTGATAATAAACCATGCTTTAAAAATTTAATTCTTCTTTTTCTCCAAAGTCACAATTTTTGACTTTGTAATTTCTTGGAAAATCAAATTTATTACTTTTTAACTCTTTTTGTGGTGTGTTCACCCTTTCTTCACTAATCTGTCCTGCCCATTTTAGCTTTTAGAATAGCATGCTGACTTGCCAAGCCATGTGTCATTTGTCTCTCTCCCCTGACATTTTCATCAACCTTTCAAAGTGGTTGACATCTTAAGTGGCAGGAGGCACATAAAAAAATAGGTCTAGCAGGTAGATAAAGTGTTATATTATATTAGGGAAAATATATTTTCTGCATTTCAGTTCTGCTGAATCAAATTGTTAAAACATTAATTTTAATGAAGGTTTCATCCTTCTACTCCATGATTCTCACTCTATTTCTTCTAAGTATTCCTATATATTGCTCTACCTCCCTGGCTTTAAGAAATTACATGGCTCTACAATGTAGCTATGGTGCTGTCTGTAATGTTTCATGGAAAGTTTTGTTCTAGGACTCCTCAGTTCCACTATCTTCTTTGGAACACTGGTTTCTAGGAATACTACACCTCTTAAAAACCTCTAAAGCTTTCTTGAAGTTTCTATGATGAATCAGTTTGTGACTCACGTGGAAAAAAATAGCCAAACTTATACAAAGTGAAAAAGTTATGGCTTTTTTCAATGTTGTCTTTGAAACGAAATAGACACAGAAGCAGAGAATAGATTACATCATCAAATAAACACTGGGTTTAAGAATATTTCTTTCAACTAAGTACACTTTTTTTAATCAGTTACATTTTGCAGAAATTTAGGTGGATATATTATATCCATAGAAGTAACTCCTGGCATACTTTTTGAACAGAGAACAGGGAATCTCAGGTGATGAGTGAACAGTTCTCTTGCAATTGGTTTTTGTAATGACAGCAACAAGATCATAGAGATTTGTCATACCAAAAATTATTCATTTGAGATTAACATTAGTCCCTTAGTGTTGTGTGATCTGAAAACATGCATGTCCAATCAATTCTCTTCACAAAAATGCAAAATTAAATTTACATAAGCTATCTAGTCATTCACATGTCCAGTAATAAACCTGGGTCTTCGATACTTATATAGACAATTAACAACCTTCAGTGCTATAAGGTTTTCTTTCTCTGTCTTCAGTCTCACTTCTGATATATCTGTGCATGGAAAGTAACATTAGATATAAGTTCTTGAATTAGCTCTGTGTTATTCATGTAGGAATCCCAGAGAAAAGACTTTTTGGTGTTCCCAAAAGATGTGGAAGGGAGCATGAGTTCTGACATACAAGGTAAAGTAGAAAAAAATATGGGGCAGAGCATATGCGGTAAAGGGTGAGGGTTCCTATTTTTACTGCAACTGTTGGGTATAGAAGCAATCTTGGACCACCTTTGCATCTTAGAGACAGCTACTAATTGCTGCAGGAGCATCAAGCTTTGTGCTTTTCTCTCTTGCCACCTGGACAAAAAGAGATTTACATTCTGTGCAAAATGAAGTGGTGCTTGTTCACTACCCCAGGTGTTGTATCCCCAGAAAAAGGTTTGGAACATTTAGGATCAATGCATTGTTGTTCTCCAAACACTTGTCTTCCTTGGGAGCATCAAGTAATCTCCTGTTCTCATGTTCTCCTGTTGACCCATCAACTCTACAAATATATTACATGGATGGTCTTGTCTTTGGCTGCCAACAAAGAGGTATATGCTAGTTGGGAAACAAACATTAAACAATAAAATATCCCAAAGGACAGGGATTCCGTTTTTGCCCAGTTGTGACAGTTGTGACTTAAGTAAGTTATCTTGGGAGTATGCTATGGTTCGTTCATGTAACATCTTCCTTACCTGAAATAGCATTTGTCAAAGGTGAAAGTCTTCCAGGATTTATCTTTCTTTTTCCCATATTGAAAACTATTCATCAATATAATATCATGTAATTTTCAGTGTCTGAATAATGTCCAGATTCACCATCATTAGAATAACTCTGAAAGAAAAAAAGACAGGGAACAAGATGCAGCTTATTTTCAGGATTGGGTAAAGAAGTAGAGAACATTAATGTGGAAACATTAGGAGAATGAAGAACTAGGAATACATGGCAACAAAAAAGCAGAAATTAGAGATGGGGTAAAAGGCTATTAAGTTTTTGATGTGCAAAGAGGTGAAGGAGACATTCAGCAGAAAGTCAGTGTTTCACTGGGTCTGTTTAACGGCACTTGGAAGCTTCTTGGTTCTTCAGGGAGTACAAAGTACCCTTGAGTATAAATTATATAAGAAGCTCCAGAGACTAAGTAGTCTGGAGCTGAAGATGACTATTCATCTGTTCTTTTCCATTTAAAAATGTGAATATGAGTATCTATTAAAAATAAGTGTGAATAAGCTAATCATAACTTTATACTCAGGTCTCTGACTGCAAAATTGAAACTTGACTGCTTACTTAGTCCTAAATTTACTTAAGCTCTGGATAAACCATGATCATCAGAAGATCACAATAACTGAGGGTATAAAAAAGTACACATGGAACCCAGTGGAAATGGTGTGCACACACACATGTTGTACTCAAACACCATGACTGACATTTGACAGGAAGGAAGATGAGAAGAGTCAGTACATTGCTCAGTATTTCCCATCCCATTTGCATTCCTACAGATTTTACACTGGAAAAAACCTCCAAAAAAACCAAAACAGACAGAACAAACATAATTCAAACCAAATAGAAAACCTACTGGGATATGTTCAAAGCAAAGCATTCTTGTCTTCAAAGAAAGATCACTATGCAGTGTAAGTTCTAGGAAAAGAGGTCTAAATGTCAGAGAAAAGAGATGTCATAGAATTTTGTGATGGCATATAGTTTTTTTTCATCAAAAGAGCAATGATTGATTGGACAGAAACACTGGGAAAAGTAGCACTTTGATCCAAATATCTTTGAACATGGAGAAAGTTTTTACTGGATCTGATTATTGTTGCAACCTGTAATTCACACTGGACCCCTTGTAGAAACGTCTTCCTGCTTTTTAAGTGAGGCATCAGTCCTCCTTGCAGGAGTCCTGGCCATCAGTCCTCCTTGCAGGAATCTTGGCTGCAATTAACTAGCTGAAACAGCTGAGCAAGGAAGGCATTTAAGTGCTCTTTCTGACCCATTATTCTAAAGTAATTTAAATCAAATATATCTTCAGGTACACATTAGAGCAGCCATAAAGTTACCTTAGGTTGAAGGAGCTGTCACATCTCAAGGACAAATAGCATCATCTGTATTTGATTCTTACAGTATCATTTAGCTGCCATGAGAGGGTGACACAGCAATTGATTCGGCATTTGGAAGCACTCTCTTCTAAACAACATTTAGGAACAGAGATCTTCATTTCACTTTAACCCAGCATAGATCAAAACAAGGTCAGGACCATTAGAAATGATTTCCAATTTCTTCTTTTCACTGATTAAAAAATACCAAATAAAGCAAGATCTGAATCTCATAGAATGTAATCTCCTCTGTTGTAGGTTTTGGTAGCTCCGAAAAACTGTGATCCATTAATTGCAAATACCTAAATGCTTTTAAACAAACTACTACAACTGAATGCTGCTGACTGTTGAAACTATTAAAAACTAGATCTGGATCTGGAGGTGTTTTAATCCTTTCATCATCCCACTGCTTCAGTCATAGCAAGCTGACATGATTTGCTCCAAAATGACATTCACTAATGAGAAAACTTCAGCTGGCCTGCTTCTCAGCTTTGGGGTGATGACAAATAAGATTTCCAAAACTATTGACAAGCGTATAGATTATCCATTTGAATTATCTGTATCTTAAAAGCTGTGTCACTAGAAATCAACTCATCAAATTAATTTCCAGTTGCAAGATGATGGTCCATTGACACTACCTGGTTAACTTCTGAAAGATACAAGGCTTCTCAAGAGAATAAAATACAGTGTTCTTGAAGAAACGAGCAGAATAAATCACTCAAATGATATCACACTTCTCTACTTTTGCATTCCAAGGAATACTGAATTAAACTTCTATGCTTTCAAAATTGCAGTTTTCACAAAGGCAGTTTGGAATCAGTAAATATCTAAATGCCAGAACTAGCTTATTCAAGCTTCCTTTTGGGTATTCACCTCAATATCATCCACATTATGCATTTAGAAGTGAGACTGATTGCTGCATTCTGAGTTGTTTCTTTTTTCTGTGCCTTCCCAGCTTTTGCTCTCTGCAATACTAGGAAGATGAAAAGCATTCGTTTTGTTCAATCAGAACTCAGATATCATCTGATTTTGACCTTAATGCCCCCCTACATATCTACAGGCAACTTATTGCAGAGGTGGAAACCTGACAAAGAAACTATAATTAATCATGAGTAATATTCCTCAACTCTTGTATAGATTGTTATCTTACTTTTTCATTACCTGCTACTCATAGGATCAAAGATGGATTATCTTAGTCACAGCAAGACTTTCATTGAATCCACAGTTTCAAGAGACCAAGACAAGAATAAATGGTCTGTAGCTATAGAAATGAGGTTCCAACAGCAATGAACTTATAGCTTTTCCTGGGTACTGGATTTTCTGACGTGCAGTATCTCTTTATCTCCCATGGTCTGTCCTGCAAATGTTTTCCTCAAGCCAAAGAGGCATGAGTAAGTGTGATTACGATTACACCCCCCCTTTTATATCATAAGTATTAGGCCCACCAATAAACATATCACCCTTTGACTGGACAAGGAATAAAAAAGAGCCAGTCAAGGGTGAGAGCATGCAGGGTATGGATCAAAGCAGGATAGTGGTTGAACCCAGACTTCCAGACGGGGAGCTTTAATCTGTCAGACAGATCTCAGCTGACTTGCAGCAGGTAGCTGACCAAAACTAACTCATCTAACTTGGAAATACTGTATGACAGACAGAAAAAAATACATTCACCAGTGACTCACATGATGTCTGATTGATTACTGACTATTGGAGCAATTTGGAAGACTGCCTTTGCTGTGGATATAACTATAGCCTGTAAATTTATCTTGCCATGGCACTTCCTGTGGGTTTATTGACCATTGACAGGTTCTTTTCTTCTCTGTCCCTTCAGATTTGTCCCTTCAGATCTTCAAGCTGTATAAACTGTTCCTATTTCTGTCATTACACAAACCTATAAATGTGAACAGTTCCTCTTGTGTGAGAAGTTGTGAAACATTCGAGTTACATAGATAGTGTCATGAAATGTGATCTTTGATTATTTAAATAGAAGATTCCCTGGTTCTTTAACCCTGAATGTCTGGGTAACACTGTTTCACGTTAAATTTAATTTAAAAGAGCTTTGGCCATTTTCAAAGCAAAATTAAAGACAATTTTCCTCTTTCCTTTTCCTGACGCTATACAGAGAAAAAATTAAGAACTGTTACAAATTGCTGATTCAGTTTAGAATTGTAACTAATATTTATCTTTGAGAATATAATGCTCCATAAGCAAAATCTGAATATTAATTAGTAGACATCCATTTTTTTGTAGACATCCCTTTTAAAAAAAATTCCAGATGTCTTCAGGACAAATTTTCATTTATTCTTAAAGTGTTGTATTAAAGGAAGACATAAATTACAGGGAAAAAAAAATAAAAATGATAGATAGAAAAATAATATAAGCCTGTTTTGAATGAGCCAAAAAGTAATATTTATATTGTTTAGTCCTTAACATTATAGAAGAAAATGAAGCAATTAAATTTTTTAGAAAGCTTAGGCTCTAAGAAGGTATGCAAGACATATACACAGGCAAAAAATATCTACACTGATGTTATGCTATAGATTAGTTTCTGTTTTGTGCTCTGTTCAGCCACACTGAAAAATGTTCCCTTGTATTTAAACATCTTCAGAAAAAGTTGGATTCTTTCAGAATTTGGGCTCATTAACAAAAACCAAAAAATCAATAACCAAACAAAAAAAAAACAACCACAAACAAAACCCACCCAAACCAAACCAGACAACATAAGAGATCTGGAAGTAAAAGTAAGGTTTTCAAGCGATCACTATACTTGGTGGCACTATTAGAGAGTATTTTCATGCCAATTCAGGAAAACCTTTTTCAAAGGGATC
The DNA here is from genome assembly GCF_028018845.1 of Melospiza georgiana. Lineage (NCBI taxonomy): Eukaryota > Metazoa > Chordata > Aves > Passeriformes > Passerellidae > Melospiza > Melospiza georgiana. Next base: position 87,127,914 of record NC_080430.1, on the reverse strand, counting down.
AGCAATATTTTTGAGCTCACAATCTAGGTCAGTATGAATAAATAGCACCTGGGGATGTTGCTGGGCCCTAGAAGACGTGTTCTGTCCTGCAGGAATGCTACCCAGCATATCATGGGCCGATGCCAGCTTGGATGTCCAGACATTTCCTGAGTAAGTTTCTCAAGCACCACCAGGCAGTCTGTCTGCTCCATTGTGCAGGGCTCTATGGTTCACTAGCAGAGGGTCAGGCTACCCAGCCATGCTGCCAAGTATGGACTAGGTTTTTCAAAGGTCTCTATGAAAGTTTGGAGCAAATATTTTCTTGACTATCAAAGCCCTTTTACAAAGCATTGGTAAAAGTGGGTGTTTTGATAAACTGCTGGAACGTGTTTCTTTCAACCTATAGTAAATTATGGTCTACCAATTTTTAATGTAGACAGAGAATCTTAAGCTGATTTTTTTCTGGTAAAAAATGCTTCAGTCACCATACTAGAATCAAAAAAAAAAAATACAGTTTCTCTCTACATTTTTAATGAGGGATGGGTGTATCCTCAGCTGGTGTAGTTCAGCTGAACAAAATGTGTATCTTAGCTGAAATGAAGTTTTTCAGGGGAACTTTCTCTCTCAGCTGGAAGTGAAAATGGGTATTGGCCATGGGTTGTTCCTGCTGTCAATGATAATGGGAAACTTGATGGTAGATGACAGGAACAATTTGTTAAGAACTCCAGCTAACTCCTCTCACAGTTTAAAAATATCTATTAGGATTGGTTGCTAGATGAACAGGCATTTCTTAAGAACAGATGGAATTGAAAAATTGTGGCTCAATAAAGCATGCCAGAGGTGGGGCTAATCTCTTTTTGAGCCTCTGTTAACGAGAGTAGGTGGGGATTTTTTCCCCCAGTCTGGAATGGTTTATGGCAATGTGAAATTTCAATGCATACACAGTGAACCCTCCTTCCCCCTGTAAGCCTAAGGTTTCTGCAGGAACATGTGTCATCACATAGAACATGATTGCTAATATGGTGGGAGGTATTATTATACAACAGTTTGCTGCTATATTCTTGAATATTAGTGAAATACATTGAACCTGTTTGAGAATGCTTACTTAGTTTTGAATTGCTTTAAGAAATTTACTATCCTGATAACTAGTATAGTAGAGAAAGGCTGACTTCAAACTTTCATGAGGGTCAAATTAAGATTTTAAATCTGTTCTTTTCACCAGAAGCCAAAAAGTTAGATGCTGGAGTACATTGCATCCCAAATAAGATATAAACAAGTACCCCAGCAGAATCAACAAATGATTAGGTAGTAGTTTGAATCCCTCCCATCTTTTGCTCATAAACATTTGTAAATTATAATCAGCTCTCTGGCTGTTGAAAGCGAAGGGAGACGACCCATCTTTGTTGATCAGCATCGACTCCAATTTATTGATCAAATCAATCACCCTTTATAATAGTGTTAATTAACTTCATGCATATTGCAAAATCCGAGGTCACGATAGGTTACAGAGAAAACTCTAACCCCTCCTTTTGTTTACAATGCCCGTGGTTGTTTATTGAAACCAAAATTAGTGTTCTCACTGTGATATGAAAAGTTCTCAAAACCTTCATATCTGTTCCCAGAGCAGCCAAGGGCTGTTATGAGAAGACAGTCTGACAATCCTGCTGTTTATAGAAAAGGTGCCTGAGAATCTAGTTATTTACAAAATCAAGCCTAGGAACTGCTGCTTTACAGCTGCCTTTTACTTTTCCATCAGCTGTATATTTTCATGGCCTCTTTCTTTAAGCCATGTTTGAACCAGGCTCTCCGCATCTGGCTTTGTGCTAAAGTGAACTCAGAGCTGCCAAAAGATTATTCTAGCTAAGGGTGATAGCCTTTAGGAAAAGGGTAGTAACAAACAAATAATAAGCAACAATAATGTCTGAGGTTTCCTAAGTTAGGTCTCTTAAATCATTCCATCAAAATATTAAGGCAAATCAGGTAAGGTAGATATTATCTTAAATGCAGATCACAAATAAAAGAAGTTATCAAGCAATTTCATGAAAATTTAAGTATCACATTTGTAGGGATCGTTGCTATTAGAAATTCAAGTGCATGAATTGTAAATAACCTTTGTTTTTGTGAAAGCATTTATTTTGATGAAGGCACTTCAGAAAGTTTCCTCTTGCAGTAAGTCCAGGACATCCATAAACATATCTACACCTATATTCAGATGAATTTCTTAAGCAATTCTGGTCCCTGCATCATGTTTTATACCCGCTTAAACATTTTAAGGCAAAACAGGGTTATGAATACACAGCATAAAATTTACTGGCTTGCTGAAAACTGACGTTTTATTAGGAATTAGAATAACAATTTTTGAAAAATATCAGGATTTTATCCAGTGTCATAATGTACTTTAGTATTCTTTAAAGTGGGGACTGAATTGTAAATTTACAGTTTTCCTGGTAAGCTCCCTACCTACCAATGTATCAAGTTATTTGTTGTTCTTCCTCTTTTCCTTAGTTAGTATTTAGATATTTTGACCAGGAAGAACAGCGCAAGCAGGGGAGCTGAAGAACAACTCACTTTCAAGAAATCTTGTGATGATAGGTGTATGAAAGTGTCTCCCTCATACTGAAGAAAATTGTGATACATTCTCACGTGACTCCTGAGCTGTCTGAGGAGAGGAGAGGAGAGGAGAGGAGAGGAGAGGAGAGGAGAGGAGAGGAGAGGAGAGGAGAGGAGAGGAGAGGAGAGGAGAGAACTTCAGTTTAAAGGATCTTACAAAATCATCTAAGACCAACTGCCTGACCAGTTCAGGGTGGATCAAAAACTAAAGTATGCTGTTAAGGGCACTGTCCCCAAAGCCTCTTGAACGTTTGGGGCCCATTTCTCTGGGTAGCCTGTTCCCATGTTTGACCACATTCTTGTGGCTGCCTCGCAGTTCAGGCTTAAATTTTAAAAAGTGTGTTCTCACAATCTGCTTCTGTTGTGGTCGGTTGCATAGTGGGACACTAAGACATCAAACATGTCACCTTGTAAATGCTGGTGGAGACACTCATGGGATTTAAAGGTGTCTGAAGAAATGCCTACATGCCTTCAGAAGAACGATATCACCATATTAGCCAGCAAACTTTCTTTTGTAGGGTAACAGAGATTCTCACTCTATAGATTTTCCCTTCATCAAGAAACAGTCTTTTGTATTACACTACCTTTGCTTCTGCAGTCCCATAGAAATCATATTGTGCTAAATACACTTTGCCCATCAAACAAGTTACCTATCCATCCTGCTGCACTGTGACTTACTGACCTCTATGACCTTTGTGTTAAGAAACTGGTATGACCTCTACATCATTTAAACACCTGAAATTTTTAAAAGTTAACATCTTCATTCTTGAAATTATGTTTCACAAATTTTTTATGTGATTTTTGAATGTCAAAGTATTGAGTTAAACTATTCTTGGTTAATAATGCACCACTTCTCAACATGTGTATTCCGTAGCTAGTCTGGTTACCTGCATGCTGGAATGCCTAATTTACTTAATCTTCTGTCTATTAACTTTTGCTCTCAATTTCTTTATATCCTAACAATGTCTTTCCTTCCATGTGAAAGGAAAATGAAGGCCAGCCATAACTTTGTCTTTGGCTGTTGTTGTTATATTTGATAATAATACCTCAGCACCCATTCTGAATGAGAATTCTGATGAAGAATGATATTGTTTACCCATTTTGGGATTACATTAGGCTATCAATAAAAAAATCATTTAATGCAGATCATGTGACATTTGAAATACTCATAAATACAAATCTGGAAATAGAAAAACTCACCAGGTAATTACTACAATTCTCTCCTCTTTCCCCCTTGAATTAAAAATATATGGAACCAGGATACAGCAGTGCAACTTAATAAATAAAGCCTTTTGAAATCAACAAACAGTCTTTGTGGATGCAACAATCTAACTGCAGAATCAGGCTGGCAATTAGTAAGGGATTCTACTACAAAAGCAGACTGCAACTTCTTCATGGAAAATGGGATATACAAGAATTCGTTAAAACCCTATCACTGCAAATTAATAATCTGATTTACCTTAAAGTGTAAGATTTGTAATTATATGATTAATAAGGTAAAATTATTGATGACAGATGAAAATTAAATTAGAGAAAATAACTTCTGTATCATTTAGGAGCTCTCAACTTGGAGCTTTTGTTTAGTAAACGTCTATTTTGAACAGAAAACAAAACAAATAGAAACCTCGAAGTCACTTAAAAACCATCTTCTAAAAAGAGGCAACTGAGGAAATGCCTGTTATGGTTTGGTCCTCATTGTTCAGAGATACTGAAGTTTCATAGACTCACAGAATCACAGAATGGCCTGAGTTGTAAGGGAGGCTTAAGGCTTTTAAGGCTTTTAAGTTCCAGGCTTAAAGGCTGGAACTTAAAGGCTTTTAAGTTCCAACTTCCCCTTCTTGGGTAGGGACACATTTCACTACAGTGTGTTGCTCAAAGCCCATCCAACCTGATCTTGAAGATTTCCAGGGTATCTACAACATGTCTGAACAGCATCTCATTTTTCAGTCAAAAACATGTGAATTTCTAATGGGGAAATATTATTTCTTGTAGTTTCTTGTCATCAAAATTAGATTGTGAGCAAAACCTGTGGATGACATCTTCTTGAAATGGTCTCTTTTTTGGTCACAAGTAGTTCTATGTTAAACTTGTTGCTGTGTACCACATAACCATGACATCCAATTTCCCTGTTTTCCTCGATTTTAGTGAATAATATTGATGTTATATTTTTTTTCTGAATACATAATGAAAAATATCTTTGTTTTCCCATGAAAAATTTGTTCACAGTTCATTTATGAGAGGCTCCCACTGTTTTTTATTTTCAGAAGAGGTTGAAATGTTAATTTCTTATTGAACTGATCATTTTTTTTAACTGAATAATTTATATATTATTGCCTTTCCCCCAAAACTACACATGTGGGGCTTTAAAGTTCTATAAATATTTTTGATTGCTCATTTCCACCATAGCCAAAATATATCAAATGAAATTACTATCCCTCATTTTATTGTCTCCACACAAAACTTTGTCTCTGACTTGAATTTAATACTCAAATTTGTTGGGTTTTGGAGATCTTGGTTACTTGGTTGGTTGAAATTTTTGGGTGGTTTTTTTTTTTGTTTGTTTCTTTGTTTAATTGGTTCTTTCTATAACATAGTCTGCATTTAAAATTCTGATGCAAAATTTTGATTCTGAGGTGTTTTAAAAAACTTCATAGTTCTAACTAATTTTCTTCCTGATAAGTATTATTACACATTAACTGTATCAGAGATCATGAAAGAGAATTTGGGCTGTCCAAAGCATGTGGGAAATCTAAGCTTTTCTGACATCAGTACAGCTTCTTTAGGTTAGCACCAACAGAAAATTGGTTAGGGAGGTGATGCTTTTGGTTGAAAACTTGCCTTGGACTAGACTTTATTGTCTGCATCCTTTACTTTCTATGCACTCACATCACTGTGTGATGTTCATAGATTTTTCTTTTATTTTGTATAGATTTTCTTACATCTGTTATTATAGGATTGGTAGTACTGAGGGTGTCTGAGACTGCAGAATCACATGCACACAGTACAATCATCTACTTATCAAATGTAGCAGAGAATAAAAATTTAACTGGAAATATGATTTTTAAAAGTAATTAATTTGTTTTCTTTCCTATGCAGGTTTATTTTCTCTGATAATATGTTATATTTTTAGGCTTGTACATAAAATACATTATGAACAGAATGACTGTTTTTCTTATATATATAATTGGATATAATATAATAATTGGAAACAATTTTTGTTATTTCTTTCCATTAATTCTGCATAGTTTCCTGAGTACCCATGACAGTGTATGTAAAAGGAGACAAAGGGTATGCCATGAATTGCTGAGTTGCTCAGGATGAACTCGAAATCTAACTTGATAACTGCGCATTAGATCCAGGAACAATTAAGAGGTAAAGCTTCAAGGTAGCATTTTCACAGTGACTTCGCAAAGCAAAATGCCTGTTAAGTAAAGCAATCCAACTCTGGTCTTGGAATTGTTTGTAAACCTGCCTACGAGAGCAGAAAACTATTATATTGAACCTTTAGTATTCTGCCTGATTGCACCAGTAGTCTACATTGTTTGTGTGTCTTTCACATAACCATTGCAAAATACAGACTAGATGGAAAATCTAAACTGATCTCTGTATTTTACATTGAATGGGTAACTATGTAGGTACAGACATTTCCTACTCTCATGCTATTTTTAGATTGTTATGGTTTTGTAAAACCCTAATGTCTTGTGAGGGCTTGACCATACCGGCTGCATATCTTAGGGGGAATATTTTTGTAGTCATTTCTCTATTATACTCTGTACTCTATCCCAGGAATTTTTTCCTGATGCCTGCATGCTGTATTGAAACCTAAATAGATACAAATCATCTTTGATGCTTTTTATGGTTTATGGTTGAACAGCTCACTGTAGGTCATTGCTGGTAGGAGTTGCTTATAGTTTTCATAGTTGAATTTGCAATCTAGAGACCTTGAAAATGTTTTGACTTGTTGCTTTTTATGATTTAAGAAATATTAAAATCTAAAATTCTAACTGAGAATCTACAAAAGGCTTTTTCTGCTATTTGTATTGTCATGCTGGCAAGGAGTTTGGGTGGGTGCGCATGGGAAGAGACACATTCAGGAAGGATGACCCTAACAGGACAAAGGGAGGTTCCAGACCATCATGCTCAGCACATAAATTGGGAGGAAGAAGGAGGAAGGGCGGAATATTTGAAGTGACAGTGTTTGCCTTCCCAAGTTAACTTTTATGTTTTATGATGGGGCCCTGCTCTCCTGAAGATGGCCAAACAACTCCCTGCCCATGGAAAACAGTGAAGTAGTTCCTTGTTTTGATTTGTTAGTGTACACAGCTTTTGCTTTACCTATTCAAGTGTTTTTATCTCAAATCACAAGTTTTCTAGCTTTTATCCTTCCATTTGTCTCTCTGATCTTCCTGACAGGGGAGTGAGCGAGCTGCTGGGTGAGGCAAAGTGTTGGTAACACAGGGTTAAACAGCAACATTTGGTTTGGTTGTTTTGGGGCTTTGTCAAGTTCTGTTCGTGAGCTTGAGTGGGATGCTTTTGCTAAGATATTTCCTATTCCAACTTTGACTTACTGATAAAGCATACATTCAAAGCAGATTGCTTATAAGGTTAGAAGATTAGATTGCTTAAGGTTAGAATATGTCCACTGGCTACAAGAATTTCCAGTGTAAGGCAGAATTTATATCAGAAATCTTACATCTAAGTATTCCATACTTTTTCAGTACATAAGAGATATAAATTACCTGAAGTTTTAGCAAACAGCTGCAGGGGTATTTTTGGAATGAAAGTGCTATTACTACTAATTCGACCACTGCTGCTAGTACTACTACTACTACAACAAGAATTTTCTCTTCCTTGACCTCTAAATTGTGCATCTTCTCTGTTAATCTGAGCTTTTACTGAAGGAAAAGGACTGTGTAAGTAATTAAGCCTATTAATCAGAATGTAGAATATGGCATAAACAGAAGATATAATTCTGTCTGGACATATTTGCAATGCTAATGCACTATAAAGAGGCTGTAATATTACTGTAAACCTCTTTTTATTTTGTACCTCAAGTCACCTTTGCAAATGGCAGAGTTCCTGTCAACATACACTTTTTTTGTCATGGTCTTTTAAATAAATGAGTCATCATTGAACAGAATGTTTGATTGCTTCCTTCTCTTTATTTTCAGCCCTGAAAACTCCCCAGACTCACAAAACTACCAGCTTAAAATAATGAATAATGAAGTCACATGCATTTGATCCAAATCCATAATTTCTTGGTTTTCTTCCTAGAAAATCAGAAAATAATTAGGAGACTACACAAATGGCTGGATGTTTATATTAAATCCATATACAATCTCAGCAAACTCACAGTAACAGAATGTCTTACTGTCGTGCACAAGGAGAAAAAAAATCACATGGAAGATTGCTTTGTAAGACCTCTAAAATAAATTATTATTATTTTTTGGCTAATAAATGTGTAATCATTCCCTTCCGAATTGTCACAGCTTGAGCTAAAATAATCATTAGATAAGGAAAAAAGCCTAATTTATTCTGATAAATGCAACTTAAAACAACTTCAGTCCTGTGGTTTTGATGTGACTCAGAATACAACATCTTCAATAAAGAAATATATTAGGGATGGCAAAAACTATAAAGGTACACTTTTTTCAGCTGTGAATTAATTTATTTTATATGAAGAAAATATTCACTGGGTTTCCTGAAAATAAAGAAATCGCCTCTTGTGGATGCTTAATTCAGGGTCTATAAATATTAGGAACTTCTGGTGGGGCTGAGAGGCTTAGCTTTGCAAAGGAATAGGCAAAAACTGACTAGACTTGTGGCACAGAGCCTTATTATTTGCAGGTGACTTAGCAGCTCAGAGCAGAACGAACAGAATAGTTAGAGAAGGATGGATAGCATGGTGAGCAGTGAAATGCAGTAGCAAAATTTGTGTTTCAGATGGGCGAGCAGAGGTGGACAACACTGTATTCATAGGGCTGCATTAAATTGTGTGTTAGTAGATATGATAGCCTCTTTCCAGAATTATGGCTATGCCTATAATGGCTGGCATTTAATGTGAGAAAGAGCAGAGTCTCACTGAAAATTGAAGGCTAATAATCTCTTAAAATCTGATGTTGACAGTCAGTATTCAAATTTGATGGCCCTAATTTTCCCTTTATTTATGCCATTTTTATGATTATCTAACTCCATTCACTTCAATAAAGCAGTTGTGCCTGATTTACAGGGACTGTGTGAGAAGTGCTGCCAGTCTTGTATAATCTGTTCATAAAAATTCCCACTATCAAACAACTTTTCTGACAACACAGTCTTTAGGTTAAATGCCTGACTGCTCAAAAGTGCATTATTAAAGCTAAATTCTGTCCTTAGGTGTACTCCAAAGAAACATGACTTTGGTCTGTAATTCACAAAACAAAACACTTAGGAGGACCATGATTCATCCAGCCATATGCCTTTAAATTAATCACACATTTTAAACAGTGATTTAACTGAGCTTGCAAACCACATAAATGCAACCTTTTTTAAAATTTTTTTTATTTTTCAGAACCATCCCAGTTTATAATCAATGTTATCAGCTTTCTCTAAGCGATGCCCTTACCATGCTGGGCAACTTGTTAAATTCTAAGGCTGACAGAAGTTACAGAAAATGGGCTGAATATGAATGTTCTAGAAAATCTCAGTATGTGTTTCCATTATGAAAAAGAAAAGGTCTGGAACAAGGATATTTATTAATAAATATAATTTTGATAATGTGTGCCATCTCCATACTAAAAGCTGGATCTCTATCCTCTTCTGTGGCAAATGTAATTTTAAGGCTTCTGGTAGGACAGATTAATATATCTGTGAAATATGAAATATTTAATGATACAAAACAGCAGGCAGGCAGAACAACACATGCACCAGAGAAAAGGCCTTTAGCAGTGAACAACTCCCCTCTAAGCCAGCTCTCTCTTCAATCAAACCATAGTGGTCCAGGATCACTAGACAGAATTCTGACAGGTCACAAAATAAGCCTCACTCAGTTGCCATGACAAAGAGCTGGGGTTTACCACTGAAAATTACATTTGTCTCCCAGTCTACCTCTCTAAATCCCACTGATTTCCCAGCTGTACTGGGAACTGTACCGTGACCCTGGAATACCACTTGACCAAAACTTACATTTTGTAGATTGCAAATTGCACTGGCAGTCTGTGTTTGGCTTGCTGCATCAGGGAGTGAGAGAGGGACAATGGCACTGACTTGAACATGCCTGATGTAAAGCTGTGGGGCAGCACAGAGAAGCAATCAGCTGCATGGTTCTTCTGAATGATGCACCACTCTACACAAGGCTGCCCTCTGCCAAACCCTGCTTTCTGACTGTGGATTGCAAGGCGGAAGATGGAAAGCTTCCTTCACTTCTGTGGTGATGTCTTTTCCAGAAACACTCTGAGTATTACCTCGGTTATTCTTCCTGGCTTAAAGATGCATATATGTATGAAAAAAAAAATATATATATATACATATATATATATATGCATTTATCATGGTGGGTTTGGTTTTTTTTTTTGTGTTTTTTTTTGTTGTTGTTTTTTTTGTTGTTGTTGTTTTTGATTTACCCCCCAAGTATTCACATGTATTAAGAAAACTTAGTAGCTAACTGAAGACTGTATTCTTACACTGATGACCAACCTTTTACAATAAGTGAGCATTTATTAACCTGAAAGTGTAACACAGTCCTCGAGCGCTCAGATTAATTAGGATTCATCGGGAATAAAAAGCACTTGTGTGGTGCACTACCATAAAAACATCCATTTCAGCTGCTGAACACACATAAAAAAATTGACATATCTTGCTGTTGTGCTATGTTGTCAGTATTCAAAATAAGTATACACATATAAACTTGACCTGACACAGTAGAGTTTCTAGAACAACACCAGGTGAGAGTTTATCATAAACTGTGACCATTTTTATATTACATATTACCTTCCAAGGCTTAATGCCTTGCTCTTCATATGGATAATGTAGAGATCTGATGCATAGCTAAGATTACACAGCCACAGCAGAAAGAGTAAGTAATATTAAGTAAAAATTTTGAGTTGTGAGTATGAATTGTGAGTAGGAATACAAGAAGCTGATGATTTGCCAGAGGCTTTTGATATATTGTTGTTGTTTGTTGGGGGCTTTTTTGTTTTTTTTTTTTTGTTTTTCTTTTTTTTTTTTTTTTTTTGTTATTTAGTGGTTTATTTGGAAGAATTTAGTTTCTAAAATTTTTTGTTTGCTGTTGGGCTGGTTTTCTTTTTTTTTTTTTTTTGGTTAAAAAAATGCTGTTTCCTTGAGTGTAACAACAAACAAATTAGCAAAGAAACTGTCCTATCTCATGACACTCAAACCTAAAGCTCTTATTTTGATTTTAGCATTTTCTCACTGCCAGGTCCTCTGTGCTTCTATTGCTGAGCTTGATACTTCTTTGGAAATATCTCTTTCCAGATCTGTAGTGCTAGACTGCATTTCTTGCTATTTTGGTTCTGTCAAGTTATGTTCCAGGACTTTGGGAACATTGGTTTCATGCATTTGCTCATTCAAACTGGATTTGTCTTTCTTGAACATGTTAACTCTCCCTTAAAAATCTCAAAATAGAAAACTTTAACATCCTGCAATAGATGCAATAGATCTGCAAGATTAAACTCATGGAAAGTATTTGTCAGTATTTAAAAACATGCTGTAGGAGTTTGTCAAAAATACAATTTTTCAGAGTTCTAACGGACCAGGACACTAACTTTTGAAATCCTGAAAAGGTGCTGAAATTGTCTAATGAAGTTTCGTGGAAAACCTTGGTGGCAATTTTTCCCTGATCTTTTTCTTGACACACTTTCTTCACTCTCAGTCTCTATGCTTGTTTTCTTTTCACAGAACCAAGTACTATACTCTGTGAGGCCAGAATGAAGACTCATTGTTCTTTCTTCTCATCACAAATGATGTCTCTTAATCTTGTAGGAAAGTTGAGCTTTGGAAGTGGATGTGGTTTTATGAAATTCCTTACCATTTCTATTTATATTTTATTTAAATTGTTTTTCTTATCTATTTAGGCTGTAAACTTCGCAGGGCAAATATTTTTTATTCTTCCTACACAATATATAAATATGAAAATGTGCTTTAGTCT